>NW_027460712.1:0-39215 GCF_050947875.1 Dermacentor variabilis | reverse complement strand
TGGTAGACGCGGACGCAGTTTTCTGCAAAACCACACGATATGCATGCAAATGGTGCTTTTGGCAGAACGCGCGCGTGGATTTCTACCAAACGACGTGAAAAGCATGCCGATGCTGCTCTTTTTAGCACCCGCACATGGATTTGTGCCAAAACGCGTTTTTAGCATGCACATGCATCTTTTGGTAGACGCGGACGCAGTTTTCTGCAAAACCACACGATATGCATGAAAATGGTGCTTTTGGCAGAACGCGCGTGTGGATTTCTACCAAACGACGTGAAAAGCATGCCGATGCTGCTCTTTTTAACATCCGCACATGGATTTGTGCCAAAGCGCGTTTTAAGCATGCGCATGCATCTTTTGGTAGACGCGGACGCAGTTTTCTGCAAAACCACACGATAGGCATGCAAATGGTGCTTTTGGCAGAACGCGCGTGTGGATTTCTACCAAACGACGTGAAAAGCATGCCGATGCTGCTCTTTTTAGCACCCGCACATGGATTTGTGCCA
This sequence comes from Dermacentor variabilis, assembly GCF_050947875.1. Classification (NCBI taxonomy): domain Eukaryota; kingdom Metazoa; phylum Arthropoda; class Arachnida; order Ixodida; family Ixodidae; genus Dermacentor; species Dermacentor variabilis. Next base: position 38,709 of record NW_027460712.1, on the reverse strand, counting down.
AAACGCGTTTTAAGCATGCGCATGCATCTTGTGGTAGACGCGGACGCAGTTTTCTGCAAAACCACACGATATGCATGCAAATGGTGCTTTTGGCAGAACGCGCGCGTGGATTTCTACCAAACGACGTGAAAAGCAGGCCGATGCTGCTCTTTTTAACATCCGCACATGGATTTGTGCCAAAGCGCGTTTTAAGCATGCGCATGCATCTTTTGGTAGACGCGGACGCAGTTTTCTGCAAAACCACACGATAGGCATGCAAATGGTGCTTTTGGCAGAACGCGCGCGTGGATTTCTACCAAACGACGTGAAAAGCATGCCGATGCTGCTCTTTTTAACATCCGCACATGGATTTGTGCCAAAGCGCGTTTTAAGCATGCGCATGCATCTTTTGGTAGACGCGGACGCAGTTTTCTGCAAAACCACACGATAGGCATGCAAATGGTGCTTTTTGCAGAACGCGCGTGTGGATTTCTACCAAACGACGTGAAAAGCATGCCGATGCTGCTCTTTTTAGCACCCGCACATGGATTTGTGCCAAAGCGCGTTTTAAGCATGCGCATGCATCTTTTGGTAGACGCGGACGCAGTTTTCTGCAAAACCACACGATAGGCATGCGAATGGTGCTTTTGGCAGAACGCGCGTGTGGATTTCTACCAAACGACGTGAAAAGCATGCCGATGCTGCTCTTTTTAGCACCCGCACATGGATTTGTGCCAAAACGCGTTTTAAGCATGCGCATGCATCTTTTGGTAGACGCGGACGCAGTTTTCTGCAAAACCACACGATATGCATGCAAATGGTGCTTTTGGCAGAACGCGCGCGTGGATTTCTACCAAACGACGTGAAAAGCATGCCGATGCTGCTCTTTTTAACATCCGCACATGGATTTGTGCCAAAGCGCGTTTTAAGCATGCGCATGCATCTTTTGGTAGACGCGGACGCAGTTTTCTGCAAAACCACACGATAGGCATGCAAATGGTGCTTTTGGCAGAACGCGCGTGTGGATTTCTACCAAACGACGTGAAAAGCATGCCGATGCTGCTCTTTTAGCACCCGCACATGGATTTGTGCCAAAACGCGTTTTAAGCATGCGCATGCATCTTTGGTAGACGCGGACGCAGTTTTCTGCAAAACCACACGATATGCATGCAAATGGTGCTTTTGGCAGAACGCGCGCGTGGATTTCTACCAAACGACGTGAAAAGCATGCCGATGCTGCTCTTTTTAGCACCCGCACATGGATTTGTGCCAAAGCGCGTTTTAAGCATGCGCATGCATCTTTTGGTAGACGCGGACGCAGTTTTCTGCAAAACCACACGATAGGCATGCAAATGGTGCTTTTGGCAGAACGCGCGTGTGGATTTCTACCAAACGACGTGAAAAGCATGCCGATGCTGCTCTTTTTAGCACCCGCACATGGATTTGTGCCAAAACGCGTTTTAAGCATGCGCATGCATCTTTTGGTAGACGCGGACGCAGTTTTCTGCAAAACCACACGATATGCATGCAAATGGTGCTTTTGGCAGAACGCGCGCGTGGATTTCTACAAACGACGTGAAAAGCATGCCGATGCTGCTCTTTTTAGCACCCGCACATGGATTTGTGCCAAAACGCGTTTTAAGCATGCGCATGCATCTTTTGGTAGACGCGGACGCAGTTTTCTGCGAAACCACACGATATGCATGCAAATGGTGCTTTTGGCAGAACGCGCGCGTGGATTTCTACCAAACGACGTGAAAAGCATGCCGACGCTGCTCTTTTTAACATCCGCACATGGATTTGTGCCAAAGCGCGTTTTAAGCATGCGCATGCATCTTTTGGTAGACGCGGACGCAGTTTTCTGCAAAACCACACGATATGCATGCAAATGGTGCTTTTGGCAGAACGCGCGTGTGGATTTCTACCAAACGACGTGAAAAGCATGCCGATGCTGCTCTTTTTAGCACCCGCACATGGATTTGTGCCAAAACGCGTTTTAAGCATGCGCATGCATCTTTTGGTAGACGCGGACGCAGTTTTCTGCAAAACCACACGATATGCATGCAAATGGTGCTTTTGGCAGAACGCGCGCGTGGATTTCTACCAAACGACGTGAAAAGCATGCCGATGCTGCTCTTTTTAACATCCGCACATGGATTTGTGCCAAAGCGCGTTTTAAGCATGCGCATGCATCTTTTGGTAGACGCGGACGCAGTTTTCTGCAAAACCACACGATAGGCATGCAAATGGTGCTTTTGGCAGAACGCGCGTGTGGATTTCTACCAAACGACGTGAAAAGCATGCCGATGCTGCTCTTTTTAGCACCCGCACATGGATTTGTGCCAAAACGCGTTTTAAGCATGCGCATGCATCTTTTGGTAGACGCGGACGCAGTTTTCTGCAAAACCACACGATATGCATGCAAATGGTGCTTTTGGCAGAACGCGCGCGTGGATTTCTACCAAACGACGTGAAAAGCATGCCGATGCTGCTCTTTTTAACATCCGCACATGGATTTGTGCCAAAACGCGTTTTAAGCATGCGCATGCATCTTTTGGTAGACGCGGACGCAGTTTTCTGCAAAACCACACGATCGGCATGCAAATGGTGCTTTTGGCAGAACGCGCGTGTGGATTTCTACCAAACGACGTGAAAAGCATGCCGATGCTGCTCTTTTTAGCACCCGCACATGGATTTGTGCCAAAACGCGTTTTAAGCATGCGCATGCATCTTTTGGTAGACGCGGACGCAGTTTTCTGCAAAACCACACGATATGCATGCAAATGGTGCTTTTGGCAGAACGCGCGCGTGGATTTCTACCAAACGACGTGAAAAGCATGCCGATGCTGCTCTTTTTAACATCCGCACATGGATTTGTGCCAAAACGCGTTTTTAGCATGCACATGCATCTTTTGGTAGACGCGGACGCAGTTTTCTGCAAAACCACACGATATGCATGCAAATGGTGCTTTTGGCAGAACGCGCGTGTGGATTTCTACCAAACGACGTGAAAAGCATGCCGATGCTGCTCTTTTTAACATCCGCACATGGATTTGTGCCAAAACGCGTTTTTAGCATGCACATGCATCTTTTGGTAGACGCGGACGCAGTTTTCTGCAAAACCACACGATATGCATGCAAATGGTGCTTTTGGCAGAACGCGCGTGTGGATTTCTACCAAACGACGTGAAAAGCATGCCGATGCTGCTCTTTTTACCATCCGCACATGGATTTGTGCCAAAGCGCGTTTTAAGCATGCGCATGCATCTTTTGGTAGACGCGGACGCAGTTTTCTGCAAAACCACACGATAGGCATGCAAATGGTGCTTTTGGCAGAACGCGCGTGTGGATTTCTACCAAACGACGTGAAAAGCATGCCGATGCTGCTCTTTTTAGCACCCGCACATGGATTTGTGCCAAAACGCGTTTTAAGCATGCGCATGCATCTTTTGGTAGACGCGGACGCAGTTTTCTGCAAAACCACACGATATGCATGCAAATGGTGCTTTTGGCAGAACGCGCGCGTGGATTTCTACCAAACGACGTGAAAAGCATGCCGATGCTGCTCTTTTTAACATCCGCACATGGATTTGTGCCAAAGCGCGTTTTAAGCATGCGCATGCATCTTTTGGTAGACGCGGACGCAGTTTTCTGCAAAACCACACGATAGGCATGCAAATGGTGCTTTTTGCAGAACGCGCGTGTGGATTTCTACCAAACGACGTGAAAAGCATGCCGATGCTGCTCTTTTTAGCACCCGCACATGGATTTGTGCCAAAGCGCGTTTTAAGCATGCGCATGCATCTTTTGATAGACGCGGACGCAGTTTTCTGCAAAACCACACGATAGGCATGCAAATGGTGCTTTTGGCAGAACGCGCGTGTGGATTTCTACCAAACGACGTGAAAAGCATGCCGATGCTGCTCTTTTTAGCACCCGCACATGGATTTGTGCCAAAACGCGTTTTAAGCATGCGCATGCATCTTTTGGTAGACGCGGACGCAGTTTTCTGCAAAACCACACGATATGCATGCAAATGGTGCTTTTGGCAGAACGCGCGCGTGGATTTCTACCAAACGACGTGAAAAGCATGCCGATGCTGCTCTTTTTAACATCCGCACATGGATTTGTGCCAAAGCGCGTTTTAAGCATGCGCATGCATCTTTTGGTAGACGCGGACGCAGTTTTCTGCAAAACCACACGATAGGCATGCGAATGGTGCTTTTGGCAGAACGCGCGTGTGGATTTCTACCAAACGACGTGAAAAGCATGCCGATGCTGCTCTTTTTAGCACCCGCACATGGATTTGTGCCAAAACGCGTTTTAAGCATGCGCATGCATCTTTTGGTAGACGCGGACGCAGTTTTCTGCAAAACCACACGATATGCATGCAAATGGTGCTTTTGGCAGAACGCGCGCGTGGATTTCTACCAAACGACGTGAAAAGCATGCCGATGCTGCTCTTTTTAACATCCGCACATGGATTTGTGCCAAAGCGCGTTTTAAGCATGCGCATGCATCTTTTGGTAGACGCGGACGCCGTTTTCTGCAAAACCACACGATAGGCATGCAAATGGTGCTTTTGGCAGAACGCGCGTGTGGATTTCTACCAAACGACGTGAAAAGCATGCCGATGCTGCTCTTTTTAACATCCGCACATGGATTTGTGCCAAAGCGCGTTTTAAGCATGCGCATGCATCTTTTGGTAGACGCGGACGCAGTTTTCTGCAAAACCACACGATAGGCATGCAAATGGTGCTTTTGGCAGAACGCGCGTGTGGATTTCTACCAAACGACGTGAAAAGCATGCCGATGCTGCTCTTTTTAGCACCCGCACATGGATTTGTGCCAAAACGCGTTTTAAGCATGCGCATGCATCTTTTGGTAGACGCGGACGCAGTTTTCTGCAAAACCACACGATATGCATGCAAATGGTGCTTTTGGCAGAACGCGCGCGTGGATTTCTACCAAACGACGTGAAAAGCATGCCGATGCTGCTCTTTTTAACATCCGCACATGGATTTGTGCCAAAACGCGTTTTAAGCATGCGCATGCATCTTTTGGTAGACGCGGACGCAGTTTTCTGCAAAACCACACGATAGGCATGCAAATGGTGCTTTTGGCAGAACGCGCGCGTGGATTTCTACCAAACGACGTGAAAAGCATGCCGATGCTGCTCTTTTTAGCACCCGCACATGGATTTGTGCCAAAGCGCGTTTTAAGCATGCGCATGCATCTTTTGGTAGACGCGGACGCAGTTTTCTGCAAAACCACACGATCGGCATGCAAATGGTGCTTTTGGCAGAACGCGCGTGTGGATTTCTACCAAACGACGTGAAAAGCATGCCGATGCTGCTCTTTTTAGCACCCGCACATGGATTTGTGCCAAAACGCGTTTTAAGCATGCGCATGCATCTTTTGGTAGACGCGGACGCAGTTTTCTGCAAAACCACACGATATGCATGCAAATGGTGCTTTTGGCAGAACGCGCGCGTGGATTTCTACCAAACGACGTGAAAAGCATGCCGATGCTGCTCTTTTTAACATCCGCACATGGATTTGTGCCAAAACGCGTTTTTAGCATGCACATGCATCTTTTGGTAGACGCGGACGCAGTTTTCTGCAAAACCACACGATATGCATGCAAATGGTGCTTTTGGCAGAACGCGCGTGTGGATTTCTACCAAACGACGTGAAAAGCATGCCGATGCTGCTCTTTTTAACATCCGCACATGGATTTGTGCCAAAACGCGTTTTTAGCATGCACATGCATCTTTTGGTAGACGCGGACGCAGTTTTCTGCAAAACCACACGATATGCATGCAAATGGTGCTTTTGGCAGAACGCGCGTGTGGATTTCTACCAAACGACGTGAAAAGCATGCCGATGCTGCTCTTTTTAACATCCGCACATGGATTTGTGCCAAAGCGCGTTTTAAGCATGCGCATGCATCTTTTGGTAGACGCGGACGCAGTTTTCTGCAAAACCACACGATAGGCATGCAAATGGTGCTTTTGGCAGAACGCGCGTGTGGATTTCTACCAAACGACGTGAAAAGCATGCCGATGCTGCTCTTTTTAGCACCCGCACATGGATTTGTGCCAAAACGCGTTTTAAGCATGCGCATGCATCTTTTGGTAGACGCGGACGCAGTTTTCTGCAAAACCACACGATATGCATGCAAATGGTGCTTTTGGCAGAACGCGCGCGTGGATTTCTACCAAACGACGTGAAAAGCATGCCGATGCTGCTCTTTTTAACATCCGCACATGGATTTGTGCCAAAGCGCGTTTTAAGCATGCGCATGCATCTTTTGGTAGACGCGGACGCAGTTTTCTGCAAAACCACACGATAGGCATGCAAATGGTGCTTTTTGCAGAACGCGCGTGTGGATTTCTACCAAACGACGTGAAAAGCATGCCGATGCTGCTCTTTTTAGCACCCGCACATGGATTTGTGCCAAAGCGCGTTTTAAGCATGCGCATGCATCTTTTGGTAGACGCGGACGCAGTTTTCTGCAAAACGACACGATAGGCATGCAAATGGTGCTTTTGGCAGAACGCGCGTGTGGATTTCTACCAAACGACGTGAAAAGCATGCCGATGCTGCTCTTTTTAGCACCCGCACATGGATTTGTGCCAAAACGCGTTTTAAGCATGCGCATGCATCTTTTGGTAGACGCGGACGCAGTTTTCTGCAAAACCACACGATATGCATGCAAATGGTGCTTTTGGCAGAACGCGCGCGTGGATTTCTACCAAACGACGTGAAAAGCATGCCGATGCTGCTCTTTTTAACATCCGCACATGGATTTGTGCCAAAGCGCGTTTTAAGCATGCGCATGCATCTTTTGGTAGACGCGGACGCAGTTTTCTGCAAAACCACACGATAGGCATGCGAATGGTGCTTTTGGCAGAACGCGCGTGTGGATTTCTACCAAACGACGTGAAAAGCATGCCGATGCTGCTCTTTTTAGCACCCGCACATGGATTTGTGCCAAAACGCGTTTTAAGCATGCGCATGCATCTTTTGGTAGACGCGGACGCAGTTTTCTGCAAAACCACACGATATGCATGCAAATGGTGCTTTTGGCAGAACGCGCGCGTGGATTTCTACCAAACGACGTGAAAAGCATGCCGATGCTGCTCTTTTTAACATCCGCACATGGATTTGTGCCAAAGCGCGTTTTAAGCATGCGCATGCATCTTTTGGTAGACGCGGACGCAGTTTTCTGCAAAACCACACGATAGGCATGCAAATGGTGCTTTTGGCAGAACGCGCGTGTGGATTTCTACCAAACGACGTGAAAAGCATGCCGATGCTGCTCTTTTTAGCACCCGCACATGGATTTGTGCCAAAACGCGTTTTAAGCATGCGCATGCATCTTTTGGTAGACGCGGACGCAGTTTTCTGCAAAACCACACGATATGCATGCAAATGGTGCTTTTGGCAGAACGCGCGCGTGGATTTCTACCAAACGACGTGAAAAGCATGCCGATGCTGCTCTTTTTAACATCCGCACATGGATTTGTGCCAAAGCGCGTTTTAAGCATGCGCATGCATCTTTTGGTAGACGCGGACGCAGTTTTCTGCAAAACCACACGATAGGCATGCAAATGGTGCTTTTGGCAGAACGCGCGTGTGGATTTCTACCAAACGACGTGAAAAGCATGCCGATGCTGCTCTTTTTAGCACCCGCACATGGATTTGTGCCAAAACGCGTTTTAAGCATGCGCATGCATCTTTTGGTAGACGCGGACGCAGTTTTCTGCAAAACCACACGATATGCATGCAAATGGTGCTTTTGGCAGAACGCGCGCGTGGATTTCTACCAAACGACGTGAAAAGCATGCCGATGCTGCTCTTTTTAACATCCGCACATGGATTTGTGCCAAAACGCGTTTTAAGCATGCGCATGCATCTTTTGGTAGACGCGGACGCAGTTTTCTGCAAAACCACACGATAGGCATGCAAATGGTGCTTTTGGCAGAACGCGCGCGTGGATTTCTACCAAACGACGTGAAAAGCATGCCGATGCTGCTCTTTTTAGCACCCGCACATGGATTTGTGCCAAAACGCGTTTTTAGCATGCACATGCATCTTTTGGTAGACGCGGACGCAGTTTTCTGCAAAACCACACGATATGCATGAAAATGGTGCTTTTGGCAGAACGCGCGTGTGGATTTCTACCAAACGACGTGAAAAGCATGCCGATGCTGCTCTTTTTAACATCCGCACATGGATTTGTGCCAAAGCGCGTTTTAAGCATGCGCATGCATCTTTTGGTAGACGCGGACGCAGTTTTCTGCAAAACCACACGATAGGCATGCAAATGGTGCTTTTGGCAGAACGCGCGTGTGGATTTCTACCAAACGACGTGAAAAGCATGCCGATGCTGCTCTTTTTAGCACCCGCACATGGATTTGTGCCAAAACGCGTTTTAAGCATGCGCATGCATCTTGTGGTAGACGCGGACGCAGTTTTCTGCAAAACCACACGATATGCATGCAAATGGTGCTTTTGGCAGAACGCGCGCGTGGATTTCTACCAAACGACGTGAAAAGCAGGCCGATGCTGCTCTTTTTAACATCCGCACATGGATTTGTGCCAAAGCGCGTTTTAAGCATGCGCATGCATCTTTTGGTAGACGCGGACGCAGTTTTCTGCAAAACCACACGATAGGCATGCAAATGGTGCTTTTGGCAGAACGCGCGCGTGGATTTCTACCAAACGACGTGAAAAGCATGCCGATGCTGCTCTTTTTAACATCCGCACATGGATTTGTGCCAAAGCGCGTTTTAAGCATGCGCATGCATCTTTTGGTAGACGCGGACGCAGTTTTCTGCAAAACCACACGATAGGCATGCAAATGGTGCTTTTTGCAGAACGCGCGTGTGGATTTCTACCAAACGACGTGAAAAGCATGCCGATGCTGCTCTTTTTAGCACCCGCACATGGATTTGTGCCAAAGCGCGTTTTAAGCATGCGCATGCATCTTTTGGTAGACGCGGACGCAGTTTTCTGCAAAACCACGCGATAGGCATGCGAATGGTGCTTTTGGCAGAACGCGCGTGTGGATTTCTACCAAACGACGTGAAAAGCATGCCGATGCTGCTCTTTTTAGCACCCGCACATGGATTTGTGCCAAAACGCGTTTTAAGCATGCGCATGCATCTTTTGGTAGACGCGGACGCAGTTTTCTGCAAAACCACACGATATGCATGCAAATGGTGCTTTTGGCAGAACGCGCGCGTGGATTTCTACCAAACGACGTGAAAAGCATGCCGATGCTGCTCTTTTTAACATCCGCACATGGATTTGTGCCAAAGCGCGTTTTAAGCATGCGCATGCATCTTTTGGTAGACGCGGACGCAGTTTTCTGCAAAACCACACGATAGGCATGCAAATGGTGCTTTTGGCAGAACGCGCGTGTGGATTTCTACCAAACGACGTGAAAAGCATGCCGATGCTGCTCTTTTTAGCACCCGCACATGGATTTGTGCCAAAACGCGTTTTAAGCATGCGCATGCATCTTTGGTAGACGCGGACGCAGTTTTCTGCAAAACCACACGATATGCATGCAAATGGTGCTTTTGGCAGAACGCGCGCGTGGATTTCTACCAAACGACGTGAAAAGCATGCCGATGCTGCTCTTTTTAGCACCCGCACATGGATTTGTGCCAAAGCGCGTTTTAAGCATGCGCATGCATCTTTTGGTAGACGCGGACGCAGTTTTCTGCAAAACCACACGATAGGCATGCAAATGGTGCTTTTGGCAGAACGCGCGTGTGGATTTCTACCAAACGACGTGAAAAGCATGCCGATGCTGCTCTTTTTAGCACCCGCACATGGATTTGTGCCAAAACGCGTTTTAAGCATGCGCATGCATCTTTTGGTAGACGCGGACGCAGTTTTCTGCAAAACCACACGATATGCATGCAAATGGTGCTTTTGGCAGAACGCGCGCGTGGATTTCTACCAAACGACGTGAAAAGCATGCCGATGCTGCTCTTTTTAGCACCCGCACATGGATTTGTGCCAAAACGCGTTTTAAGCATGCGCATGCATCTTTTGGTAGACGCGGACGCAGTTTTCTGCAAAACCACACGATATGCATGCAAATGGTGCTTTTGGCAGAACGCGCGCGTGGATTTCTACCAAACGACGTGAAAAGCATGCCGACGCTGCTCTTTTTAACATCCGCACATGGATTTGTGCCAAAACGCGTTTTAAGCATGCGCATGCATCTTTTGGTAGACGCGGACGCAGTTTTCTGCAAAACCACACGATATGCATGCAAATGGTGCTTTTGGCAGAACGCGCGCGTGGATTTCTACCAAACGACGTGAAAAGCATGCCGATGCTGCTCTTTTTAACATCCGCACATGGATTTGTGCCAAAGCGCGTTTTAAGCATGCGCATGCATCTTTTGGTAGACGCGGACGCAGTTTTCTGCAAAACCACACGATCGGCATGCAAATGGTGCTTTTGGCAGAACGCGCGTGTGGATTTCTACCAAACGACGTGAAAAGCATGCCGATGCTGCTCTTTTTAGCACCCGCACATGGATTTGTGCCAAAACGCGTTTTAAGCATGCGCATGCATCTTTTGGTAGACGCGGACGCAGTTTTCTGCAAAACCACACGATATGCATGCAAATGGTGCTTTTGGCAGAACGCGCGCGTGGATTTCTACCAAACGACGTGAAAAGCATGCCGATGCTGCTCTTTTTAACATCCGCACATGGATTTGTGCCAAAACGCGTTTTTAGCATGCACATGCATCTTTTGGTAGACGCGGACGCAGTTTTCTGCAAAACCACACGATATGCATGCAAATGGTGCTTTTGGCAGAACGCGCGTGTGGATTTCTACCAAACGACGTGAAAAGCATGCCGATGCTGCTCTTTTTAACATCCGCACATGGATTTGTGCCAAAACGCGTTTTTAGCATGCACATGCATCTTTTGGTAGACGCGGACGCAGTTTTCTGCAAAACCACACGATATGCATGCAAATGGTGCTTTTGGCAGAACGCGCGTGTGGATTTCTACCAAACGACGTGAAAAGCATGCCGATGCTGCTCTTTTTAACATCCGCACATGGATTTGTGCCAAAGCGCGTTTTAAGCATGCGCATGCATCTTTTGGTAGACGCGGACGCAGTTTTCTGCAAAACCACACGATAGGCATGCAAATGGTGCTTTTGGCAGAACGCGCGTGTGGATTTCTACCAAACGACGTGAAAAGCATGCCGATGCTGCTCTTTTTAGCACCCGCACATGGATTTGTGCCAAAACGCGTTTTAAGCATGCGCATGCATCTTTTGGTAGACGCGGACGCAGTTTTCTGCAAAACCACACGATATGCATGCAAATGGTGCTTTTGGCAGAACGCGCGCGTGGATTTCTACCAAACGACGTGAAAAGCATGCCGATGCTGCTCTTTTTAACATCCGCACATGGATTTGTGCCAAAGCGCGTTTTAAGCATGCGCATGCATCTTTTGGTAGACGCGGACGCAGTTTTCTGCAAAACCACACGATAGGCATGCAAATGGTGCTTTTTGCAGAACGCGCGTGTGGATTTCTACCAAACGACGTGAAAAGCATGCCGATGCTGCTCTTTTTAGCACCCGCACATGGATTTGTGCCAAAGCGCGTTTTAAGCATGCGCATGCATCTTTTGGTAGACGCGGACGCAGTTTTCTGCAAAACGACACGATAGGCATGCAAATGGTGCTTTTGGCAGAACGCGCGTGTGGATTTCTACCAAACGACGTGAAAAGCATGCCGATGCTGCTCTTTTTAGCACCCGCACATGGATTTGTGCCAAAACGCGTTTTAAGCATGCGCATGCATCTTTTGGTAGACGCGGACGCAGTTTTCTGCAAAACCACACGATATGCATGCAAATGGTGCTTTTGGCAGAACGCGCGCGTGGATTTCTACCAAACGACGTGAAAAGCATGCCGATGCTGCTCTTTTTAACATCCGCACATGGATTTGTGCCAAAGCGCGTTTTAAGCATGCGCATGCATCTTTTGGTAGACGCGGACGCAGTTTTCTGCAAAACCACACGATAGGCATGCGAATGGTGCTTTTGGCAGAACGCGCGTGTGGATTTCTACCAAACGACGTGAAAAGCATGCCGATGCTGCTCTTTTTAGCACCCGCACATGGATTTGTGCCAAAACGCGTTTTAAGCATGCGCATGCATCTTTTGGTAGACGCGGACGCAGTTTTCTGCAAAACCACACGATATGCATGCAAATGGTGCTTTTGGCAGAACGCGCGCGTGGATTTCTACCAAACGACGTGAAAAGCATGCCGATGCTGCTCTTTTTAACATCCGCACATGGATTTGTGCCAAAGCGCGTTTTAAGCATGCGCATGCATCTTTTGGTAGACGCGGACGCAGTTTTCTGCAAAACCACACGATAGGCATGCAAATGGTGCTTTTGGCAGAACGCGCGTGTGGATTTCTACCAAACGACGTGAAAAGCATGCCGATGCTGCTCTTTTTAGCACCCGCACATGGATTTGTGCCAAAACGCGTTTTAAGCATGCGCATGCATCTTTTGGTAGACGCGGACGCAGTTTTCTGCAAAACCACACGATATGCATGCAAATGGTGCTTTTGGCAGAACGCGCGCGTGGATTTCTACCAAACGACGTGAAAAGCATGCCGATGCTGCTCTTTTTAACATCCGCACATGGATTTGTGCCAAAGCGCGTTTTAAGCATGCGCATGCATCTTTTGGTAGACGCGGACGCAGTTTTCTGCAAAACCACACGATAGGCATGCAAATGGTGCTTTTGGCAGAACGCGCGTGTGGATTTCTACCAAACGACGTGAAAAGCATGCCGATGCTGCTCTTTTTAGCACCCGCACATGGATTTGTGCCAAAACGCGTTTTAAGCATGCGCATGCATCTTTTGGTAGACGCGGACGCAGTTTTCTGCAAAACCACACGATATGCATGCAAATGGTGCTTTTGGCAGAACGCGCGCGTGGATTTCTACCAAACGACGTGAAAAGCATGCCGATGCTGCTCTTTTTAACATCCGCACATGGATTTGTGCCAAAGCGCGTTTTAAGCATGCGCATGCATCTTTTGGTAGACGCGGACGCAGTTTTCTGCAAAACCACACGATAGGCATGCAAATGGTGCTTTTGGCAGAACGCGCGTGTGGATTTCTACCAAACGACGTGAAAAGCATGCCGATGCTGCTCTTTTTAGCACCCGCACATGGATTTGTGCCAAAACGCGTTTTAAGCATGCGCATGCATCTTTTGGTAGACGCGGACGCAGTTTTCTGCAAAACCACACGATATGCATGCAAATGGTGCTTTTGGCAGAACGCGCGCGTGGATTTCTACCAAACGACGTGAAAAGCATGCCGATGCTGCTCTTTTTAACATCCGCACATGGATTTGTGCCAAAACGCGTTTTAAGCATGCGCATGCATCTTTTGGTAGACGCGGACGCAGTTTTCTGCAAAACCACACGATAGGCATGCAAATGGTGCTTTTGGCAGAACGCGCGCGTGGATTTCTACCAAACGACGTGAAAAGCATGCCGATGCTGCTCTTTTTAGCACCCGCACATGGATTTGTGCCAAAACGCGTTTTTAGCATGCACATGCATCTTTTGGTAGACGCGGACGCAGTTTTCTGCAAAACCACACGATAGGCATGCAAATGGTGCTTTTGGCAGAACGCGCGTGTGGATTTCTACCAAACGACGTGAAAAGCATGCCGATGCTGCTCTTTTTAGCACCCGCACATGGATTTGTGCCAAAACGCGTTTTAAGCATGCGCATGCATCTTGTGGTAGACGCGGACGCAGTTTTCTGCAAAACCACACGATATGCATGCAAATGGTGCTTTTGGCAGAACGCGCGCGTGGATTTCTACCAAACGACGTGAAAAGCAGGCCGATGCTGCTCTTTTTAACATCCGCACATGGATTTGTGCAAAGCGCGTTTTAAGCATGCGCATGCATCTTTTGGTAGACGCGGACGCAGTTTTCTGCAAAACCACACGATAGGCATGCAAATGGTGCTTTTGGCAGAACGCGCGCGTGGATTTCTACCAAACGACGTGAAAAGCATGCCGATGCTGCTCTTTTTAACATCCGCACATGGATTTGTGCCAAAGCGCGTTTTAAGCATGCGCATGCATCTTTTGGTAGACGCGGACGCAGTTTTCTGCAAAACCACACGATAGGCATGCAAATGGTGCTTTTTGCAGAACGCGCGTGTGGATTTCTACCAAACGACGTGAAAAGCATGCCGATGCTGCTCTTTTTAGCACCCGCACATGGATTTGTGCCAAAGCGCGTTTTAAGCATGCGCATGCATCTTTTGGTAGACGCGGACGCAGTTTTCTGCAAAACCACACGATAGGCATGCGAATGGTGCTTTTGGCAGAACGCGCGTGTGGATTTCTACCAAACGACGTGAAAAGCATGCCGATGCTGCTCTTTTTAGCACCCGCACATGGATTTGTGCCAAAACGCGTTTTAAGCATGCGCATGCATCTTTTGGTAGACGCGGACGCAGTTTTCTGCAAAACCACACGATATGCATGCAAATGGTGCTTTTGGCAGAACGCGCGCGTGGATTTCTACCAAACGACGTGAAAAGCATGCCGATGCTGCTCTTTTTAACATCCGCACATGGATTTGTGCCAAAGCGCGTTTTAAGCATGCGCATGCATCTTTTGGTAGACGCGGACGCAGTTTTCTGCAAAACCACACGATAGGCATGCAAATGGTGCTTTTGGCAGAACGCGCGTGTGGATTTCTACCAAACGACGTGAAAAGCATGCCGATGCTGCTCTTTTTAGCACCCGCACATGGATTTGTGCCAAAACGCGTTTTAAGCATGCGCATGCATCTTTGGTAGACGCGGACGCAGTTTTCTGCAAAACCACACGATATGCATGCAAATGGTGCTTTTGGCAGAACGCGCGCGTGGATTTCTACCAAACGACGTGAAAAGCATGCCGATGCTGCTCTTTTTAGCACCCGCACATGGATTTGTGCCAAAGCGCGTTTTAAGCATGCGCATGCATCTTTTGGTAGACGCGGACGCAGTTTTCTGCAAAACCACACGATAGGCATGCAAATGGTGCTTTTGGCAGAACGCGCGTGTGGATTTCTACCAAACGACGTGAAAAGCATGCCGATGCTGCTCTTTTTAGCACCCGCACATGGATTTGTGCCAAAACGCGTTTTAAGCATGCGCATGCATCTTTTGGTAGACGCGGACGCAGTTTTCTGCAAAACCACACGATATGCATGCAAATGGTGCTTTTGGCAGAACGCGCGCGTGGATTTCTACCAAACGACGTGAAAAGCATGCCGATGCTGCTCTTTTTAGCACCCGCACATGGATTTGTGCCAAAACGCGTTTTAAGCATGCGCATGCATCTTTTGGTAGACGCGGACGCAGTTTTCTGCAAAACCACACGATATGCATGCAAATGGTGCTTTTGGCAGAACGCGCGCGTGGATTTCTACCAAACGACGTGAAAAGCATGCCGACGCTGCTCTTTTTAACATCCGCACATGGATTTGTGCCAAAACGCGTTTTAAGCATGCGCATGCATCTTTTGGTAGACGCGGACGCAGTTTTCTGCAAAACCACACGATATGCATGCAAATGGTGCTTTTGGCAGAACGCGCGCGTGGATTTCTACCAAACGACGTGAAAAGCATGCCGATGCTGCTCTTTTTAACATCCGCACATGGATTTGTGCCAAAGCGCGTTTTAAGCATGCGCATGCATCTTTTGGTAGACGCGGACGCAGTTTTCTGCAAAACCACACGATAGGCATGCAAATGGTGCTTTTGGCAGAACGCGCGTGTGGATTTCTACCAAACGACGTGAAAAGCATGCCGATGCTGCTCTTTTTAGCACCCGCACATGGATTTGTGCCAAAACGCGTTTTAAGCATGCGCATGCATCTTTTGGTAGACGCGGACGCAGTTTTCTGCAAAACCACACGATATGCATGCAAATGGTGCTTTTGGCAGAACGCGCGCGTGGATTTCTACCAAACGACGTGAAAAGCATGCCGATGCTGCTCTTTTTAACATCCGCACATGGATTTGTGCCAAAACGCGTTTTAAGCGTGCGCATGCATCTTTTGGTAGACGCGGACGCAGTTTTCTGCAAAACCACACGATCGGCATGCAAATGGTGCTTTTGGCAGAACGCGCGTGTGGATTTCTACCAAACGACGTGAAAAGCATGCCGATGCTGCTCTTTTTAGCACCCGCACATGGATTTGTGCCAAAACGCGTTTTTAGCATGCACATGCATCTTTTGGTAGACGCGGACGCAGTTTTCTGCAAAACCACACGATATGCATGAAAATGGTGCTTTTGGCAGAACGCGCGTGTGGATTTCTACCAAACGACGTGAAAAGCATGCCGATGCTGCTCTTTTTAACATCCGCACATGGATTTGTGCCAAAGCGCGTTTTAAGCATGCGCATGCATCTTTTGGTAGACGCGGACGCAGTTTTCTGCAAAACCACACGATAGGCATGCAAATGGTGCTTTTGGCAGAACGCGCGTGTGGATTTCTACCAAACGACGTGAAAAGCATGCCGATGCTGCTCTTTTTAGCACCCGCACATGGATTTGTGCCAAAACGCGTTTTAAGCATGCGCATGCATCTTGTGGTAGACGCGGACGCAGTTTTCTGCAAAACCACACGATATGCATGCAAATGGTGCTTTTGGCAGAACGCGCGCGTGGATTTCTACCAAACGACGTGAAAAGCATGCCGATGCTGCTCTTTTTAACATCCGCACAAAGATTTGTGCCAAAGCGCGTTTTAAGCATGTGCATGCATCTTTTGGTAGACGCGGACGCAGTTTTCTGCAAAACCACACGATAGGCATGCAAATGGTGCTTTTGGCAGAACGCGCGCGTGGATTTCTACCAAACGACGTGAAAAGCATGCCGATGCTGCTCTTTTTAACATCCGCACATGGATTTGTGCCAAAGCGCGTTTTAAGCATGCGCATGCATCTTTTGGTAGACGCGGACGCAGTTTTCTGCAAAACCACACGATAGGCATGCAAATGGTGCTTTTTGCAGAACGCGCGTGTGGATTTCTACCAAACGACGTGAAAAGCATGCCGATGCTGCTCTTTTTAGCACCCGCACATGGATTTGTGCCAAAGCGCGTTTTAAGCATGCGCATGCATCTTTTGGTAGACGCGGACGCAGTTTTCTGCAAAACCACACGATAGGCATGCGAATGGTGCTTTTGGCAGAACGCGCGTGTGGATTTCTACCAAACGACGTGAAAAGCATGCCGATGCTGCTCTTTTTAGCACCCGCACATGGATTTGTGCCAAAACGCGTTTTAAGCATGCGCATGCATCTTTTGGTAGACGCGGACGCAGTTTTCTGCAAAACCACACGATATGCATGCAAATGGTGCTTTTGGCAGAACGCGCGCGTGGATTTCTACCAAACGACGTGAAAAGCATGCCGATGCTGCTCTTTTTAACATCCGCACATGGATTTGTGCCAAAGCGCGTTTTAAGCATGCGCATGCATCTTTTGGTAGACGCGGACGCAGTTTTCTGCAAAACCACACGATAGGCATGCAAATGGTGCTTTTGGCAGAACGCGCGTGTGGATTTCTACCAAACGACGTGAAAAGCATGCCGATGCTGCTCTTTTTAGCACCCGCACATGGATTTGTGCCAAAACGCGTTTTAAGCATGCGCATGCATCTTTTGGTAGACGCGGACGCAGTTTTCTGCAAAACCACACGATATGCATGCAAATGGTGCTTTTGGCAGAACGCGCGCGTGGATTTCTACCAAACGACGTGAAAAGCATGCCGATGCTGCTCTTTTTAGCACCCGCACATGGATTTGTGCCAAAGCGCGTTTTAAGCATGCGCATGCATCTTTTGGTAGACGCGGACGCAGTTTTCTGCAAAACCACACGATAGGCATGTAAATGGTGCTTTTGGCAGAACGCGCGTGTGGATTTCTACCAAACGACGTGAAAAGCATGCCGATGCTGCTCTTTTTAGCACCCGCACATGGATTTGTGCCAAAACGCGTTTTAAGCATGCGCATGCATCTTTTGGTAGACGCGGACGCAGTTTTCTGCAAAACCACACGATATGCATGCAAATGGTGCTTTTGGCAGAACGCGCGCGTGGATTTCTACCAAACGACGTGAAAAGCATGCCGATGCTGCTCTTTTTAACATCCGCACATGGATTTGTGCCAAAACGCGTTTTTAGCATGCACATGCATCTTTTGGTAGACGCGGACGCAGTTTTCTGCAAAACCACACGATATGCATGCAAATGGTGCTTTTGGCAGAACGCGCGTGTGGATTTCTACCAAACGACGTGAAAAGCATGCCGATGCTGCTCTTTTTAACATCCGCACATGGATTTGTGCCAAAACGCGTTTTTAGCATGCACATGCATCTTTTGGTAGACGCGGACGCAGTTTTCTGCAAAACCACACGATATGCATGCAAATGGTGCTTTTGGCAGAACGCGCGTGTGGATTTCTACCAAACGACGTGAAAAACATGCCGATGCTGCTCTTTTTAACATCCGCACATGGATTTGTGCCAAAACGCGTTTTTAGCATGCACATGCATCTTTTGGTAGACGCGGACGCAGTTTTCTGCAAAACCACACGATATGCATGCAAATGGTGCTTTTGGCAGAACGCGCGTGTGGATTTCTACCAAACGACGTGAAAAGCATGCCGATGCTGCTCTTTTTAACATCCGCACATGGATTTGTGCCAAAACGCGTTTTTAGCATGCACATGCATCTTTTGGTAGACGCGGACGCAGTTTTCTGCAAAACCACACGATATGCATGCAAATGGTGCTTTTGGCAGAACGCGCGTGTGGATTTCTACCAAACGACGTGAAAAGCATGCCGATGCTGCTCTTTTTAACATCCGCACATGGATTTGTGCCAAAGCGCGTTTTAAGCATGCGCATGCATCTTTTGGTAGACGCGGACGCAGTTTTCTGCAAAACCACACGATAGGCATGCAAATGGTGCTTTTGGCAGAACGCGCGTGTGGATTTCTACCAAACGACGTGAAAAGCATGCCGATGCTGCTCTTTTTAGCACCCGCACATGGATTTGTGCCAAAACGCGTTTTAAGCATGCGCATGCATCTTTTGGTAGACGCGGACGCAGTTTTCTGCAAAACCACACGATATGCATGCAAATGGTGCTTTTGGCAGAACGCGCGCGTGGATTTCTACCAAACGACGTGAAAAGCATGCCGACGCTGCTCTTTTTAACATCCGCACATGGATTTGTGCCAAAGCGCGTTTTAAGCATGCGCATGCATCTTTTGGTAGACGCGGACGCAGTTTTCTGCAAAACCACACGATATGCATGCAAATGGTGCTTTTGGCAGAACGCGCGTGTGGATTTCTACCAAACGACGTGAAAAGCATGCCGATGCTGCTCTTTTTAGCACCCGCACATGGATTTGTGCCAAAACGCGTTTTAAGCATGCGCATGCATCTTTTGGTAGACGCGGACGCAGTTTTCTGCAAAACCACACGATTTGCATGCAAATGGTGCTTTTGGCAGAACGCGCGCGTGGATTTCTACCAAACGACGTGAAAAGCATGCCGATGCTGCTCTTTTTAACATCCGCACATGGATTTGTGCCAAAGCGCGTTTTAAGCATGCGCATGCATCTTTTGGTAGACGCGGACGCAGTTTTCTGCAAAACCACACGATAGGCATGCAAATGGTGCTTTTGGCAGAACGCGCGCGTGGATTTCTACCAAACGACGTGAAAAGCATGCCGATGCTGCTCTTTTTAACATCCGCACATGGATTTGTGCCAAAACGCGTTTTAAGCATGCGCATGCATCTTTTGGTAGACGCGGACGCAGTTTTCTGCAAAACCACACGATAGGCATGCAAATGGTGCTTTTGGCAGAACGCGCGCGTGGATTTCTACCAAACGACGTGAAAAGCATGCCGATGCTGCTCTTTTTAGCACCCGCACATGGATTTGTGCCAAAGCGCGTTTTAAGCATGCGCATGCATCTTTTGGTAGACGCGGACGCAGTTTTCTGCAAAACCACACGATCGGCATGCAAATGGTGCTTTTGGCAGAACGCGCGTGTGGATTTCTACCAAACGACGTGAAAAGCATGCCGATGCTGCTCTTTTTAGCACCCGCACATGGATTTGTGCCAAAACGCGTTTTAAGCATGCGCATGCATCTTTTGGTAGACGCGGACGCAGTTTTCTGCAAAACCACACGATATGCATGCAAATGGTGCTTTTGGCAGAACGCGCGCGTGGATTTCTACCAAACGACGTGAAAAGCATGCCGATGCTGCTCTTTTTAACATCCGCACATGGATTTGTGCCAAAACGCGTTTTTAGCATGCACATGCATCTTTTGGTAGACGCGGACGCAGTTTTCTGCAAAACCACACGATATGCATGCAAATGGTGCTTTTGGCAGAACGCGCGTGTGGATTTCTACCAAACGACGTGAAAAGCATGCCGATGCTGCTCTTTTTAACATCCGCACATGGATTTGTGCCAAAACGCGTTTTTAGCATGCACATGCATCTTTTGGTAGACGCGGACGCAGTTTTCTGCAAAACCACACGATATGCATGCAAATGGTGCTTTTGGCAGAACGCGCGTGTGGATTTCTACCAAACGACGTGAAAAGCATGCCGATGCTGCTCTTTTTAACATCCGCACATGGATTTGTGCCAAAGCGCGTTTTAAGCATGCGCATGCATCTTTTGGTAGACGCGGACGCAGTTTTCTGCAAAACCACACGATAGGCATGCAAATGGTGCTTTTGGCAGAACGCGCGTGTGGATTTCTACCAAACGACGTGAAAAGCATGCCGATGCTGCTCTTTTTAGCACCCGCACATGGATTTGTGCCAAAACGCGTTTTAAGCATGCGCATGCATCTTTTGGTAGACGCGGACGCAGTTTTCTGCAAAACCGCACGATATGCATGCAAATGGTGCTTTTGGCAGAACGCGCGCGTGGATTTCTACAAAACGACGTGAAAAGCATGCCGATGCTGCTCTTTTTAACATCCGCACATGGATTTGTGCCAAAGCGCGTTTTAAGCATGCGCATGCATCTTTTGGTAGACGCGGACGCAGTTTTCTGCAAAACCACACGATAGGCATGCAAATGGTGCTTTTGGCAGAACGCGCGTGTGGATTTCTACCAAACGACGTGAAAAGCATGCCGATGCTGCTCTTTTTAGCACCCGCACATGGATTTGTGCCAAAACGCGTTTTAAGCATGCGCATGCATCTTTTGGTAGACGCGGACGCAGTTTTCTGCAAAACCACACGATATGCATGCAAATGGTGCTTTTGGCAGAACGCGCGCGTGGATTTCTACCAAACGACGTGAAAAGCATGCCGATGCTGCTCTTTTTAACATGCGCACTGGATTTGTGCCAAAACGCGTTTTTAGCATGCACATGCATCTTTTGGTAGACACGGACGCAGTTTTCTGCAAAACCACACGATATGCATGCAAATGGTGCTTTTGGCAGAACGCGCGTGTGGATTTCTACCAAACGACGTGAAAAGCATGCCGATGCTGCTCTTTTTAACATCCGCACATGGATTTGTGCCAAAACGCGTTTTAAGCATGCGCATGCATCTTTTGGTAGACGCGGACGCAGTTTTCTGCAAAACCACGATATGCATGCAAATGGTGCTTTTGGCAGAACGCGCACGTGGATTTTTACCAAACGACGTGAAAAGCATGCCGATGCTGCTCTTTTTAACATCCGCACATGGATTTGTGCCAAAGCGCGTTTTAAGCATGCGCATGCATCTTTTGGTAGACGCGGACGCAGTTTTCTGCAAAACCACACGATAGGCATGCGAATGGTGCTTTTGGAAGAACGCGCGTGTGGATTTCTACCAAACGACGTGAAAAGCATGCCGATGCTGCTCTTTTTAGCACCCGCACATGGATTTGTGCCAAAACGCGTTTTAAGCATGCGCATGCATCTTTTGGTAGACGCGGACGCAGTTTTCTGCAAAACCACACGATATGCATGCAAATGGTGCTTTTGGCAGAACGCGCGCGTGGATTTCTACCAAACGACGTGAAAAGCATGCCGATGCTGCTCTTTTTAACATCCGCACATGGATTTGTGCCAAAGCGCGTTTTAAGCATGCGCATGCATCTTTTGGTAGACGCGGACGCAGTTTTCTGCAAAACCACACGATAGGCATGCGAATGGTGCTTTTGGCAGAACGCGCGTGTGGATTTCTACCAAACGACGTGAAAAGCATGCCGATGCTGCTCTTTTTAGCACCCGCACATGGATTTGTGCCAAAACGCGTTTTAAGCATGCGCATGCATCTTTTGGTAGACGCGGACGCAGTTTTCTGCAAAACCACACGATAGGCATGCAAATGGTGCTTTTGGCAGAACGCGCGCGTGGATTTCTACCAAACGACGTGAAAAGCATGCCGATGCTGCTCTTTTTAGCACCCGCACATGGATTTGTGCCAAAACGCGTTTTTAGCATGCACATGCATCTTTTGGTAGACGCGGACGCAGTTTTCTGCAAAACCACACGATATGCATGCAAATGGTGCTTTTGGCAGAACGCGCGTGTGGTTTTCTACCAAACGACGTGAAAAGCATGCCGATGCTGCTCTTTTTAGCGCCCGCACATGGATTTGTGCCAAAACGCGTTTTAAGCATGCGCATGCATCTTTTGGTAGACGCGGACGCAGTTTTCTGCAAAACCACACGATATGCATGCAAATGGTGCTTTTGGCAGAACGCGCGCGTGGATTTCTACCAAACGACGTGAAAAGCATGCCGACGCTGCTCTTTTTAACATCCGCACATGGATTTGTGCCAAAGCGCGTTTAAGCATGCGCATGCATCTTTTGGTAGACGCGGACGCAGTTTTCTGCAAAACCACACGATATGCATGCAAATGGTGCTTTTGGCAGAACGCGCGTGTGGATTTCTACCAAACGACGTGAAAAGCATGCCGATGCTGCTCTTTTTAGCGCCCGCACATGGATTTGTGCCAAAACGCGTTTTAAGCATGCGCATGCATCTTTTGGTAGACGCGGACGCAGTTTTCTGCAAAACCACACGATATGCATGCAAATGGTGCTTTTGGCAGAACGCGCGTGTGGATTTCTACCAAACGACGTGAAAAGCATGCCGATGCTGCTCTTTTTAACATCCGCACATGGATTTGTGCCAAAGCGCGTTTTAAGCATGCGCATGCATCTTTTGGTAGACGCGGACGCAGTTTTCTGCAAAACCACACGATAGGCATGCAAATGGTGCTTTTGGCAGAACGCGCGTGTGGATTTCTACCAAACGACGTGAAAAGCATGCCGATGCTGCTCTTTTTAGCACCCGCACATGGATTTGTGCCAAAACGCGTTTTAAGCATGCGCATGCATCTTTTGGTAGACGCGGACGCAGTTTTCTGCAAAACCACACGATATGCATGCAAATGGTGCTTTTGGCAGAACGCGCGCGTGGATTTCTACCAAACGACGTGAAAAGCATGCCGATGCTGCTCTTTTTAACATCCGCACATGGATTTGTGCCAAAACGCGTTTTAAGCATGCGCATGCATCTTTTGGTAGACGCGGACGCAGTTTTCTGCAAAACCACACGATAGGCATGCAAATGGTGCTTTTGGCAGAACGCGCGCGTGGATTTCTACCAAACGACGTGAAAAGCATGCCGAATGCTGCTCTTTTTAACATCCGCACATGGATTTGTGCCAAAACGCGTTTTAAGCATGCGCATGCATCTTTTGGTAGACGCGGACGCAGTTTTCTGCAAAACCACACGATAGGCATGCAAATGGTGCTTTTGGCAGAACGCGCGCGTGGATTTCTACCAAACGACGTGAAAAGCATGCCGATGCTGCTCTTTTTAACATCCGCACATGGATTTGTGCCAAAACGCGTTTTAAGCATGCGCATGCATCTTTTGGTAGACGCGGACGCAGTTTTCTGCAAAACCACACGATAGGCATGCAAATGGTGCTTTTGGCAGAACGCGCGCGTGGATTTCTACCAAACGACGTGAAAAGCATGCCGATGCTGCTCTTTTTAGCACCCGCACATGGATTTGTGCCAAAACGCGTTTTTAGCATGCACATGCATCTTTTGGTAGACGCGGACGCAGTTTTCTGCAAAACCACACGATATGCATGCAAATGGTGCTTTTGGCAGAACGCGCGTGTGGATTTCTACCAAACGACGTGAAAAGCATGCCGATGCTGCTCTTTTTAGCACCCGCACATGGATTTGTGCCAAAACGAGTTTTAAGCATGCGCATGCATCTTTTGGTAGACGCGGACGCAGTTTTCTGCAAAACCACACGATATGCATGCAAATGGTGCTTTTGGCAGAACGCGCGCGTGGATTTCTACCAAACGACGTGAAAAGCATGCCGACGCTGCTCTTTTTAACATCCGCACATGGATTTGTGCCAAAGCGCGTTTTAAGCATGCGCATGCATCTTTTGGTAGACGCGGACGCAGTTTTCTGCAAAACCACACGATATGCATGCAAATGGTGCTTTTGGCAGAACGCGCGCGTGGATTTCTACCAAACGACGTGAAAAGCATGCCGATGCTGCTCTTTTTAGTACCCGCACATGGATTTGTGCCAAAACGCGTTTTTAGCATGCACATGCATCTTTTGGTAGACGCGGACGCAGTTTTCTGCAAAACCACACGATATGCATGAAAATGGTGCTTTTGGCAGAACGCGCGTGTGGATTTCTACCAAACGACGTGAAAAGCATGCCGATGCTGCTCTTTTTAACATCCGCACATGGATTTGTGCCAAAGCGCGTTTTAAGCATGCGCATGCATCTTTTGGTAGACGCGGACGCAGTTTTCTGCAAAACCACACGATAGGCATGCAAATGGTGCTTTTGGCAGAACGCGCGTGTGGATTTCTACCAAACGACGTGAAAAGCATGCCGATGCTGCTCTTTTTAGCACCCGCACATGGATTTGTGCCAAAACGCGTTTTAAGCATGCGCATGCATCTTGTGGTAGACGCGGACGCAGTTTTCTGCAAAACCACACGATATGCATGCAAATGGTGCTTTTGGCAGAACGCGCGCGTGGATTTCTACCAAACGACGTGAAAAGCATGCCGATGCTGCTCTTTTTAACATCCGCACATGGATTTGTGCCAAAGCGCGTTTTAAGCATGCGCATGCATCTTTTGGTAGACGCGGACGCAGTTTTCTGCAAAACCACACGATAGGCATGCAAATGGTGCTTTTGGCAGAACGCGCGCGTGGATTTCTACCAAACGACGTGAAAAGCATGCCGATGCTGCTCTTTTTAACATCCGCACATGGATTTGTGCCAAAGCGCGTTTTAAGCATGCGCATGCATCTTTTGGTAGACGCGGACGCAGTTTTCTGCAAAACCACACGATAGGCATGCAAATGGTGCTTTTTGCAGAACGCGCGTGTGGATTTCTACCAAACGACGTGAAAAGCATGCCGATGCTGCTCTTTTTAGCACCCGCACATGGATTTGTGCCAAAGCGCGTTTTAAGCATGCGCATGCATCTTTTGGTAGACGCGGACGCAGTTTTCTGCAAAACCACACGATAGGCATGCGAATGGTGCTTTTGGCAGAACGCGCGTGTGGATTTCTACCAAACGACGTGAAAAGCATGCCGATGCTGCTCTTTTTAGCACCCGCACATGGATTTGTGCCAAAACGCGTTTTAAGCATGCGCATGCATCTTTTGGTAGACGCGGACGCAGTTTTCTGCAAAACCACACGATATGCATGCAAATGGTGCTTTTGGCAGAACGCGCGCGTGGATTTCTACCAAACGACGTGAAAAGCATGCCGATGCTGCTCTTTTTAACATCCGCACATGGATTTGTGCCAAAGCGCGTTTTAAGCATGCGCATGCATCTTTTGGTAGACGCGGACGCAGTTTTCTGCAAAACCACACGATAGGCATGCAAATGGTGCTTTTGGCAGAACGCGCGTGTGGATTTCTACCAAACGACGTGAAAAGCATGCCGATGCTGCTCTTTTTAGCACCCGCACATGGATTTGTGCCAAAACGCGTTTTAAGCATGCGCATGCATCTTTTGGTAGACGCGGACGCAGTTTTCTGCAAAACCACACGATATGCATGCAAATGGTGCTTTTGGCAGAACGCGCGCGTGGATTTCTACCAAACGACGTGAAAAGCATGCCGATGCTGCTCTTTTTAGCACCCGCACATGGATTTGTGCCAAAGCGCGTTTTAAGCATGCGCATGCATCTTTTGGTAGACGCGGACGCAGTTTTCTGCAAAACCACACGATAGGCATGCAAATGGTGCTTTTGGCAGAACGCGCGTGTGGATTTCTACCAAACGACGTGAAAAGCATGCCGATGCTGCTCTTTTTAGCACCCGCACATGGATTTGTGCCAAAACGCGTTTTAAGCATGCGCATGCATCTTTTGGTAGACGCGGACGCAGTTTTCTGCAAAACCACACGATATGCATGCAAATGGTGCTTTTGGCAGAACGCGCGCGTGGATTTCTACCAAACGACGTGAAAAGCATGCCGATGCTGCTCTTTTTAACATCCGCACATGGATTTGTGCCAAAACGCGTTTTTAGCATGCACATGCATCTTTTGGTAGACACGGACGCAGTTTTCTGCAAAACCACACGATATGCATGCAAATGGTGCTTTTGGCAGAACGCGCGTGTGGATTTCTACCAAACGACGTGAAAAGCATGCCGATGCTGCTCTTTTTAACATCCGCACATGGATTTGTGCCAAAACGCGTTTTTAGCATGCACATGCATCTTTTGGTAGACGCGGACGCAGTTTTCTGCAAAACCACACGATATGCATGCAAATGGTGCTTTTGGCAGAACGCGCGTGTGGATTTCTACCAAACGACGTGAAAAGCATGCCGATGCTGCTCTTTTTAACATCCGCACATGGATTTGTGCCAAAGCGCGTTTTAAGCATGCGCATGCATCTTTTGGTAGACGCGGACGCAGTTTTCTGCAAAACCACACGATAGGCATGCAAATGGTGCTTTTGGCAGAACGCGCGTGTGGATTTCTACCAAACGACGTGAAAAGCATGCCGATGCTGCTCTTTTTAGCACCCGCACATGGATTTGTGCCAAAACGCGTTTTAAGCATGCGCATGCATCTTTTGGTAGACGCGGACGCAGTTTTCTGCAAAACCACACGATATGCATGCAAATGGTGCTTTTGGCAGAACGCGCGCGTGGATTTCTACCAAACGACGTGAAAAGCATGCCGACGCTGCTCTTTTTAACATCCGCACATGGATTTGTGCCAAAGCGCGTTTTAAGCATGCGCATGCATCTTTTGGTAGACGCGGACGCAGTTTTCTGCAAAACCACACGATATGCATGCAAATGGTGCTTTTGGCAGAACGCGCGTGTGGATTTCTACCAAACGACGTGAAAAGCATGCCGATGCTGCTCTTTTTAGCACCCGCACATGGATTTGTGCCAAAACGCGTTTTAAGCATGCGCATGCATCTTTTGGTAGACGCGGACGCAGTTTTCTGCAAAACCACACGATATGCATGCAAATGGTGCTTTTGGCAGAACGCGCGCGTGGATTTCTACCAAACGACGTGAAAAGCATGCCGATGCTGCTCTTTTTAACATCCGCACATGGATTTGTGCCAAAGCGCGTTTTAAGCATGCGCATGCATCTTTTGGTAGACGCGGACGCAGTTTTCTGCAAAACCACACGATAGGCATGCAAATGGTGCTTTTGGCAGAACGCGCGTGTGGATTTCTACCAAACGACGTGAAAAGCATGCCGATGCTGCTCTTTTTAGCACCCGCACATGGATTTGTGCCAAAACGCGTTTTAAGCATGCGCATGCATCTTTTGGTAGACGCGGACGCAGTTTTCTGCAAAACCACACGATATGCATGCAAATGGTGCTTTTCGCAGAACGCGCGCGTGGATTTCTACCAAACGACGTGAAAAGCATGCCGATGCTGCTCTTTTTAACATCCGCACATGGATTTGTGCCAAAACGCGTTTTAAGCATGCGCATGCATCTTTTGGTAGACGCGGACGCAGTTTTCTGCAAAACCACACGATAGGCATGCAAATGGTGCTTTTGGCAGAACGCGCGTGTGGATTTCTACCAAACGACGTGAAAAGCATGCCGATGCTGCTCTTTTTAGCACCCGCACATGGATTTGTGCCAAAACGCGTTTTAAGCATGCGCATGCATCTTTTGGTAGACGCGGACGCAGTTTTCTGCAAAACCACACGATATGCATGCAAATGGTGCTTTTGGCAGAACGCGCGCGTGGATTTCTACCAAACGACGTGAAAAGCATGCCGATGCTGCTCTTTTTAACATCCGCACATGGATTTGTGCCAAAACGCGTTTTAAGCATGCGCATGCATCTTTTGGTAGACGCGGACGCAGTTTTCTGCAAAACCACACGATAGGCATGCAAATGGTGCTTTTGGCAGAACGCGCGCGTGGATTTCTACCAAACGACGTGAAAAGCATGCCGATGCTGCTCTTTTTAGCACCCGCACATGGATTTGTGCCAAAACGCGTTTTAAGCATGCAATGCATCTTTTGGTAGACGCGGACGCAGTTTTCTGCAAAACCACACGATATGCATGCAAATGGTGCTTTTGGCAGAACGCGCGCGTGGATTTCTACCAAACGACGTGAAAAGCATGCCGATGCTGCTCTTTTTAACATCCGCACATGGATTTGTGCCAAAGCGCGTTTTAAGCATGCGCATGCATCTTTTGGTAGACGCGGACGCAGTTTTCTGCAAAACCACACGATAGGCATGCAAATGGTGCTTTTGGCAGAACGCGCGTGTGGATTTCTACCAAACGACGTGAAAAGCATGCCGATGCTGCTCTTTTTAGCACCCGCACATGGATTTGTGCCAAAACGCGTTTTAAGCATGCGCATGCATCTTTTGGTAGACGCGGACGCAGTTTTCTGCAAAACCACACGATATGCATGCAAATGGTGCTTTTGGCAGAACGCGCGCGTGGATTTCTACCAAACGACGTGAAAAGCATGCGATGCTGCTCTTTTTAACATCCGCACATGGATTTGTGCCAAAACGCGTTTTTAGCATGCACATGCATCTTTTGGTAGACACGGACGCAGTTTTCTGCAAACCACACGATATGCATGCAAATGGTGCTTTTGGCAGAACGCGCGTGTGGATTTCTACCAAACGACGTGAAAAGCATGCCGATGCTGCTCTTTTTAACATCCGCACATGGATTTGTGCCAAAACGCGTTTTTAGCATGCACATGCATCTTTTGGTAGACGCGGACGCAGTTTTCTGCAAAACCACACGATATGCATGCAAATGGTGCTTTTGGCAGAACGCGCGTGTGGATTTCTACCAAACGACGTGAAAAGCATGCCGATGCTGCTCTTTTTAACATCCGCACATGGATTTGTGCCAAAGCGCGTTTTAAGCATGCGCATGCATCTTTTGGTAGACGCGGACGCAGTTTTCTGCAAAACCACACGATAGGCATGCAAATGGTGCTTTTGGCAGAACGCGCGTGTGGATTTCTACCAAACGACGTGAAAAGCATGCCGATGCTGCTCTTTTTAGCACCCGCACATGGATTTGTGCCAAAACGCGTTTTAAGCATGCGCATGCATCTTTTGGTAGACGCGGACGCAGTTTTCTGCAAAACCACACGATATGCATGCAAATGGTGCTTTTGGCAGAACGCGCGCGTGGATTTCTACCAAACGACGTGAAAAGCATGCCGACGCTGCTCTTTTTAACATCCGCACATGGATTTGTGCCAAAGCGCGTTTTAAGCATGCGCATGCATCTTTTGGTAGACGCGGACGCAGTTTTCTGCAAAACCACACGATATGCATGCAAATGGTGCTTTTGGCAGAACGCGCGTGTGGATTTCTACCAAACGACGTGAAAAGCATGCCGATGCTGCTCTTTTTAGCACCCGCACATGGATTTGTGCCAAAACGCGTTTTAAGCATGCGCATGCATCTTTTGGTAGACGCGGACGCAGTTTTCTGCAAAACCACACGATATGCATGCAAATGGTGCTTTTGGCAGAACGCGCGCGTGGATTTCTACCAACGACGTGAAAAGCATGCCGATGCTGCTCTTTTTAACATCCGCACATGGATTTGTGCCAAAGCGCGTTTTAAGCATGCGCATGCATCTTTTGGTAGACGCGGACGCAGTTTCTGCAAAACCACACGATAGGCATGCAAATGGTGCTTTTGGCAGAACGCGCGTGTGGATTTCTACCAAACGACGTGAAAAGCATGCCGATGCTGCTCTTTTTAGCACCCGCACATGGATTTGTGCCAAAACGCGTTTTAAGCATGCGCATGCATCTTTTGGTAGACGCGGACGCAGTTTTCTGCAAAACCACACGATATGCATGCAAATGGTGCTTTTCGCAGAACGCGCGCGTGGATTTCTACCAAACGACGTGAAAAGCATGCCGATGCTGCTCTTTTTAACATCCGCACATGGATTTGTGCCAAAACGCGTTTTAAGCATGCGCATGCATCTTTTGGTAGACGCGGACGCAGTTTTCTGCAAAACCACACGATAGGCATGCAAATGGTGCTTTTGGCAGAACGCGCGCGTGGATTTCTACCAAACGACGTGAAAAGCATGCCGATGCTGCTCTTTTTAGCACCCGCACATGGATTTGTGCCAAAACGCGTTTTAAGCATGCACATGCATCTTTTGGTAGACGCGGACGCAGTTTTCTGCAAAACCACACGATATGCATGCAAATGGTGCTTTTGGCAGAACGCGCGCGTGGATTTCTACCAAACGACGTGAAAAGCATGCCGATGCTGCTCTTTTTAACATCCGCACATGGATTTGTGCCAAAGCGCGTTTTAAGCATGCGCATGCATCTTTTGGTAGACGCGGACGCAGTTTTCTGCAAAACCACACGATAGGCATGCAAATGGTGCTTTTGGCAGAACGCGCGTGTGGATTTCTACCAAACGACGTGAAAAGCATGCCGATGCTGCTCTTTTTAACATCCGCACATGGATTTGTGCCAAAGCGCGTTTTAAGCATGCGCATGCATCTTTTGGTAGACGCGGACGCAGTTTTCTGCAAAACCACACGATAGGCATGCAAATGGTGCTTTTGGCAGAACGCGCGTGTGGATTTCTACCAAACGACGTGAAAAGCATGCCGATGCTGCTCTTTTTAGCACCCGCACATGGATTTGTGCCAAAACGCGTTTTAAGCATGCGCATGCATCTTTTGGTAGACGCGGACGCAGTTTTCTGCAAAACCACACGATATGCATGCAAATGGTGCTTTTGGCAGAACGCGCGCGTGGATTTCTACCAAACGACGTGAAAAGCATGCCGATGCTGCTCTTTTTAACATCCGCACATGGATTTGTGCCAAAACGCGTTTTAAGCATGCGCATGCATCTTTTGGTAGACGCGGACGCAGTTTTCTGCAAAACCACACGATAGGCATGCAAATGGTGCTTTTGGCAGAACGCGCGCGTGGATTTCTACCAAACGACGTGAAAAGCATGCCGATGCTGCTCTTTTTAGCACCCGCACATGGATTTGTGCCAAAACGCGTTTTAAGCATGCACATGCATCTTTTGGTAGACGCGGACGCAGTTTTCTGCAAAACCACACGATATGCATGCAAATGGTGCTTTTGGCAGAACGCGCGCGTGGATTTCTACCAAACGACGTGAAAAGCATGCCGATGCTGCTCTTTTTAACATCCGCACATGGATTTGTGCCAAAGCGCGTTTTAAGCATGCGCATGCATCTTTTGGTAGACGCGGACGCAGTTTTCTGCAAAACCACACGATAGGCATGCAAATGGTGCTTTTGGCAGAACGCGCGTGTGGATTTCTACCAAACGACGTGAAAAGCATGCCGATGCTGCTCTTTTTAGCACCCGCACATGGATTTGTGCCAAAACGCGTTTTAAGCATGCGCATGCATCTTTTGGTAGACGCGGACGCAGTTTTCTGCAAAACCACACGATATGCATGCAAATGGTGCTTTTGGCAGAACGCGCGCGTGGATTTCTACCAAACGACGTGAAAAGCATGCCGATGCTGCTCTTTTTAGCACCCGCACATGGATTTGTGCCAAAACGCGTTTTAAGCATGCGCATGCATCTTTTGGTAGACGCGGACGCAGTTTTCTGCAAAACCACACGATATGCATGCAAATGGTGCTTTTGGCAGAACGCGCGCGTGGATTTCTACCAAACGACGTGAAAAGCATGCCGATGCTGCTCTTTTTAACATCCGCACATGGATTTGTGCCAAAGCGCGTTTTAAGCATGCGCATGCATCTTTTGGTAGACGCGGACGCAGTTTTCTGCAAAACCACACGATAGGCATGCGAATGGTGCTTTTGGCAGAACGCGCGTGTGGATTTCTACCAAACGACGTGAAAAGCATGCCGATGCTGCTCTTTTTAGCACCCGCACATGGATTTGTGCCAAAACGCGTTTTAAGCATGCGCATGCATCTTTTGGTAGACGCGGACGCAGTTTTCTGCAAAACCACACGATATGCATGCAAATGGTGCTTTTGGCAGAACGCGCGCGTGGATTTCTACCAAACGACGTGAAAAGCATGCCGATGCTGCTCTTTTTAACATCCGCACATGGATTTGTGCCAAAGCGCGTTTTAAGCATGCGCATGCATCTTTTGGTAGACGCGGACGCAGTTTTCTGCAAAACCACACGATAGGCATGCAAATGGTGCTTTTGGCAGAACGCGCGTGTGGATTTCTACCAAACGACGTGAAAAGCATGCCGATGCTGCTCTTTTTAGCACCCGCACATGGATTTGTGCCAAAACGCGTTTTAAGCATGCGCATGCATCTTTTGGTAGACGCGGACGCAGTTTTCTGCAAAACCACACGATATGCATGCAAATGGTGCTTTTGGCAGAACGCGCGCGTGGATTTCTACCAAACGACGTGAAAAGCATGCCGATGCTGCTCTTTTTAACATCCGCACATGGATTTGTGCCAAAACGCGTTTTAAGCATGCGCATGCATCTTTTGGTAGACGCGGACGCAGTTTTCTGCAAAACCACACGATAGGCATGCAAATGGTGCTTTTGGCAGAACGCGCGCGTGGATTTCTACCAAACGACGTGAAAAGCATGCCGATGCTGCTCTTTTTAGCACCCGCACATGGATTTGTGCCAAAACGCGTTTTAAGCATGCACATGCATCTTTTGGTAGACGCGGACGCAGTTTTCTACAAAACCACACGATATGCATGCAAATGGTGCTTTTGGCAGAACGCGCGCGTGGATTTCTACCAAACGACGTGAAAAGCATGCCGATGCTGCTCTTTTTAACATCCGCACATGGATTTGTGCCAAAGCGCGTTTTAAGCATGCGCATGCATCTTTTGGTAGACGCGGACGCAGTTTTCTGCAAAACCACACGATAGGCATGCAAATGGTGCTTTTGGCAGAACGCGCGTGTGGATTTCTACCAAACGACGTGAAAAGCATGCCGATGCTGCTCTTTTTAACATCCGCACATGGATTTGTGCCAAAGCGCGTTTTAAGCATGCGCATGCATCTTTTGGTAGACGCGGACGCAGTTTTCTGCAAAACCACACGATAGGCATGCAAATGGTGCTTTTGGCAGAACGCGCGTGTGGATTTCTACCAAACGACGTGAAAAGCATGCCGATGCTGCTCTTTTTAGCACCCGCACATGGATTTGTGCCAAAACGCGTTTTAAGCATGCGCATGCATCTTTTGGTAGACGCGGACGCAGTTTTCTGCAAAACCACACGATATGCATGCAAATGGTGCTTTTGGCAGAACGCGCGCGTGGATTTCTACCAAACGACGTGAAAAGCCTGCCGATGCTGCTCTTTTTAACATCCGCACATGGATTTGTGCCAAAACGCGTTTTAAGCATGCGCATGCATCTTTTGGTAGACGCGGACGCAGTTTTCTGCAAAACCACACGATAGGCATGCAAATGGTGCTTTTGGCAGAACGCGCGCGTGGATTTCTACCAAACGACGTGAAAAGCATGCCGATGCTGCTCTTTTTAGCACCCGCACATGGATTTGTGCCAAAACGCGTTTTAAGCATGCACATGCATCTTTTGGTAGACGCGGACGCAGTTTTCTGCAAAACCACACGATATGCATGCAAATGGTGATTTTGGCAGAACGCGCGCGTGGATTTCTACCAAACGACGTGAAAAGCATGCCGATGCTGCTCTTTTTAACATCCGCACATGGATTTGTGCCAAAGCGCGTTTTAAGCATGCGCATGCATCTTTTGGTAGACGCGGACGCAGTTTTCTGCAAAACCACACGATAGGCATGCAAATGGTGCTTTTGGCAGAACGCGCGTGTGGATTTCTACCAAACGACGTGAAAAGCATGCCGATGCTGCTCTTTTTAGCACCCGCACATGGATTTGTGCCAAAACGCGTTTTAAGCATGCGCATGCATCTTTTGGTAGACGCGGACGCAGTTTTCTGCAAAACCACACGATATGCATGCAAATGGTGCTTTTGGCAGAACGCGCGCGTGGATTTCTACCAAACGACGTGAAAAGCATGCCGATGCTGCTCTTTTAGCACCCGCACATGGATTTGTGCCAAAACGCGTTTTAAGCATGCGCATGCATCTTTTGGTAGACGCGGACGCAGTTTTCTGCAAAACCACACGATATGCATGCAAATGGTGCTTTTGGCAGAACGCGCGCGTGGATTTCTACCAAACGACGTGAAAAGCATGCCGATGCTGCTCTTTTTAACATCCGCACATGGATTTGTGCCAAAGCGCGTTTTAAGCATGCGCATGCATCTTTTGGTAGACGCGGACGCAGTTTTCTGCAAAACCACACGATAGGCATGCAAATGGTGCTTTTGGCAGAACGCGCGTGTGGATTTCTACCAAACGACGTGAAAAGCATGCCGATGCTGCTCTTTTTAGCACCCGCACATGGATTTGTGCCAAAACGCGTTTTAAGCATGCGCATGCATCTTTTGGTAGACGCGGACGCAGTTTTCTGCAAAACCACACGATATGCATGCAAATGGTGCTTTTGGCAGAACGCGCGCGTGGATTTCTACCAAACGACGTGAAAAGCATGCCGATGCTGCTCTTTTTAACATCCGCACATGGATTTGTGCCAAAACGCGTTTTAAGCATGCGCATGCATCTTTTGGTAGACGCGGACGCAGTTTTCTGCAAAACCACACGATAGGCATGCAAATGGTGCTTTTGGCAGAACGCGCGCGTGGATTTCTACCAAACGACGTGAAAAGCATGCCGATGCTGCTCTTTTTAGCACCCGCACATGGATTTGTGCCAAAACGCGTTTTTAGCATGCACATGCATCTTTTGGTAGACGCGGACGCAGTTTTCTGCAAAACCACACGATATGCATGCAAATGGTGCTTTTGGCAGAACGCGCGTGTGGATTTCTACCAAACGACGTGAAAAGCATGCCGATGCTGCTCTTTTTAGCACCCGCACATGGATTTGTGCCAAAGCGCGTTTTAGCATGCACATGCATCTTTGGTAGACGCGGACGCCGTTTTCTGCAAAACCACACGATATGCATGCAAATGGTGCTTTTGGCAGAACGCGCGTGTGGATTTCTACCAAACGACGTGAAAAGCATGCCGATGCTGCTCTTTTTAACATCCGCACATGGATTTGTGCCAAAGCGCGTTTTAAGCATGCGCATGCATCTTTTGGTAGACGCGGACGCAGTTTTCTGCAAAACCACACGATAGGCATGCAAATGGTGCTTTTTGCAGAACGCGCGTGTGGATTTCTACCAAACGACGTGAAAAGCATGCCGATGCTGCTCTTTTTAGCACCCGCACATGGATTTGTGCCAAAGCGCGTTTTAAGCATGCGCATGCATCTTTTGGTAGACGCGGACGCAGTTTTCTGCAAAACCACACGATAGGCATGCAAATGGTGCTTTTGGCAGAACGCGCGTGTGGATTTCTACCAAACGACGTGAAAAGCATGCCGATGCTGCTCTTTTTAGCACCCGCACATGGATTTGTGCCAAAACGCGTTTTAAGCATGCGCATGCATCTTTGGTAGACGCGGACGCAGTTTTCTGCAAAACCACACGATATGCATGCAAATGGTGCTTTTGGCAGAACGCGCGCGTGGATTTCTACCAACGACGTGAAAAGCATGCCGATGCTGCTCTTTTTAACATCCGCACATGGATTTGTGCCAAAGCGCGTTTTAAGCATGCGCATGCATCTTTGGTAGACGCGGACGCAGTTTTCTGCAAAACCACACGATAGGCATGCGAATGGTGCTTTTGCAGAACGCGCGTGTGGATTTCTACCAAACGACGTGAAAAGCATGCCGATGCTGCTCTTTTTAGCACCCGCACATGGATTTGTGCCAAAACGCGTTTTAAGCATGCGCATGCATCTTTGGTAGACGCGGACGCAGTTTCTGCAAAACCACACGATATGCATGCAAATGGTGCTTTTGGCAGAACGCGCGCGTGGATTTCTACCAAACGACGTGAAAAGCATGCCGATGCTGCTCTTTTTAACATCCGCACATGGATTTGTGCCAAAGCGCGTTTTAAGCATGCGCATGCATCTTTGGTAGACGCGGACGCAGTTTTCTGCAAAACCACACGATAGGCATGCAAATGGTGCTTTTGGCGGAACGCGCGTGTGGATTTCTACCAAACGACGTGAAAAGCATGCCGATGCTGCTCTTTTTAGCACCCGCACATGGATTTGTGCCAAAACGCGTTTTAAGCATGCGCATGCATCTTTTGGTAGACGCGGACGCAGTTTTCTGCAAAACCACACGATATGCATGCAAATGGTGCTTTTGGCAGAACGCGCGCGTGGATTTCTACCAAACGACGTGAAAAGCATGCCGATGCTGCTCTTTTTACATCCGCACATGGATTTGTGCCAAAGCGCGTTTTAAGCATGCGCATGCATCTTTTGGTAGACGCGGACGCAGTTTTCTGCAAAACCACACGATAGGCATGCAAATGGTGCTTTTGGCAGAACGCGCGTGTGGATTTCTACCAAACGACGTGAAAAGCATGCCGATGCTGCTCTTTTTAGCACCCGCACATGGATTTGTGCCAAAACGCGTTTAAGCATGCGCATGCATCTTTTGGTAGACGCGGACGCAGTTTCTGCAAACCACACGATATGCATGCAAATGGTGCTTTTGGCAGAACGCGCGCGTGGATTTCTACCAACGACGTGAAAAGCATGCCGATGCTGCTCTTTTTAGTACCCGCACATGGATTTGTGCCAAAACGCGTTTTTAGCATGCACATGCATCTTTTGGTAGACGCGGACGCAGTTTTCTGCAAAACCACACGATATGCATGAAAATGGTGCTTTTGGCAGAACGCGCGTGTGGATTTCTACCAAACGACGTGAAAAGCATGCCGATGCTGCTCTTTTTAACATCCGCACATGGATTTGTGCCAAAGCGCGTTTTAAGCATGCGCATGCATCTTTTGGTAGACGCGGACGCAGTTTTCTGCAAAACCACACGATAGGCATGCAAATGGTGCTTTTGGCAGAACGCGCGTGTGGATTTCTACCAAACGACGTGAAAAGCATGCCGATGCTGCTCTTTTTAGCACCCGCACATGGATTTGTGCCAAAACGCGTTTTAAGCATGCTCATGCATCTTGTGGTAGACGCGGACGCAGTTTTCTGCAAAACCACACGATATGCATGCAAATGGTGCTTTTGGCAGAACGCGCGCGTGGATTTCTACCAAACGACGTGAAAAGCATGCCGATGCTGCTCTTTTTAACATCCGCACATGATTTGTGCCAAAGCGCGTTTTAAGCATGCGCATGCATCTTTTGGTAGACGCGGACGCAGTTTTCTGCAAAACCACACGATAGGCATGCAAATGGTGCTTTTGGCAGAACGCGCGCGTGGATTTCTACCAAACGACGTGAAAAGCATGCCGATGCTGCTCTTTTTAACATCCGCACATGGATTTGTGCCAAAGCGCGTTTTAAGCATGCGCATGCATCTTTTGGTAGACGCGGGACGCAGTTTTCTGCAAAACCACACGATAGGCATGCAAATGGTGCTTTTTGCAGAACGCGCGTGTGGATTTCTACCAAACGACGTGAAAAGCATGCCGATGCTGCTCTTATTAGCACCCGCACATGGATTTGTGCCAAAGCGCGTTTAAGCATGCGCATGCATCTTTGTAGACGCGGACGCAGTTTTCTGCAAAACCACACGATAGGCATGCAAATGGTGCTTTTTGCAGAACGCGCGTGTGGATTTCTACAAACGACGTGAAAAGCATGCCGATGCTGCTCTTTTTAGCACCCGCACATGGATTTGTGCCAAAAGCGCGTTTTAAGCATGCGCATGCATCTTTTGGTAGACGCGGACGCAGTTTTTCTGCAAAACCACACGATAGGCATGCGAATGGTGCTTTTGGCAGAACGCGCGTGTGGATTTCTACCAAACGACGTGAAAAGCATGCCGATGCTGCTCTTTTTAGCACCCGCACATGGATTTGTGCCAAAACGCGTTATTAAGCATGCGCATGCATCTTTTGGTAGACGCGGACGCAGTTTTCTGCAAACCACACGATATGCAT
>NW_027460711.1:0-39292 GCF_050947875.1 Dermacentor variabilis | reverse complement strand
AAACCACACGATATGCATGCAAATGGTGCTTTGGCAGAACGCGCGCGTGGATTTCTACCAAACGACGTGAAAAGCATGCCGATGCTGCTCTTTTTAACATCCGCACATGGATTTGTGCCAAAGCGCGTTTTAAGCATGCGCATGCATCTTTTGGTAGACGCGGACGCAGTTTTCTGCAAAACCACACGATATGCATGCAAATGGTGCTTTTGGCAGAACGCGGGCGTGGATTTCTACCAAACGACGTGAAAAGCATGCCGATGCTGCTCTTTTTAACATCCGCACATGGATTTGTGCCAAAGCGCGTTTTAAGCATGCGCATGCATCTTTTGGTTGACGCGGACGCAGTTTTCTGCAAAACCACACAATAGGCATGCAAATGGTGCTTTTGGCAGAACGCGCGTGTGGATTTCTACCAAACGACGTGAAAAGCATGCCGATGCTGCTCTTTTTAGCACCCGCACATAGATTTGTGCCAAAACGCGTTTTAAGCATGCGCATGCATCTTTTGGTAGACGCGGACGCAGTTTTCTGCAAAACCACACGATATGCATGCAAATGGTGCTTTTGGCAGAACGCGCGCGTGGATTTCTACCAAACGACGTGAAAAGCATGCCGATGCTGCTCTTTTTAACATCCGCACATGGATTTGTGCCAAAACGCGTTTTTAGCATGCGCATGCATCTTTTGGTAGACGCGGACGCAGTTTTCTGCAAAACCACACGATATGCATGCAAATCGTGCTTTTGGCAGAACGCGCGCGTGGATTTCTACCAAACGACGTGAAAAGCATGCCGATGCTGCTCTTTTTAGCACCCGCACATGGATTTGTGCCAAAACGCGTTTTAAGCATGCGCATGCATCTTTTGGTAGACGCGGACGCAGTTTTCTGCAAAACCACACGATAGGCATGCAAATGGTGCTTTTGGCAGAACGCGCGCGTGGATTTCTACCAAACAACGTGAAAAGCATGCCGATGCTACTCTTTTTAACATCCGCACATGGATTTGTGCCAAAGCGCGTTTTAAGCATGCGCATGCATATTTTGGTAGACGCGGACGCAGTTTTCTGCAAAACCACACGATATGCATGCAAATGGTGCTTTTGGCAGAACGCGCGCGTGGATTTCTACCAAACGACGTGAAAAGCATGCCGATGCTGCTCTTTTTAACATCCGCACATGGATTTGTGCCAAAGCGCGTTTTAAGCATGCGCATGCATCTTTTGGTAGACGCGACGCAGTTTTCTGCAAAAGCACACAATAGGCATGCAAATGGTGCTTTTGGCAGAACGCGCGTGTGGATTTCTACAAACGACGTGAAAAGCATGCCGATGCTGCTCTTTTTTAGCACCCGCACATGGATTTGTGCCAAAACGCGTTTTAAGCATGCGCATGCATCTTTTGGTAGACGCGGACGCAGTTTTCTGCAAAACCACACGATATGCATGCAAATGGTGCTTTTGGCAGAACGCGCGCGTGGATTTCTACCAAACGACGTGAAAAGCATGCCGATGCTGCTCTTTTTAACATCCGCACATGGATTTGTGCCAAATCGCGTTTTAAGCATGCGCATGCATCTTTTGGTAGACGCGGACGCAGTTTTCTGCAAAACCACACGATATGCATGCAAATGGCTGCTTTTGGCAGAACGCGCGCGTGGATTTCTACCAAACGACGTGAAAAGCATGCCGATGCTGCTCTTTTAACATCCGCACATGGATTTGTGCCAAAACGCGTTTTTAGCATGCGCATGCATCTTTTGGTAGACGCGGACGCAGTTTTCTGCAAAACCACACGATATGCATGCAAATCGTGCTTTTGGCAGAACGCGCGCGTGGATTTCTACCAAACGACGTGAAAAGCATGCCGATGCTGCTCTTTTTAGCACCCGCACATGGATTTGTGCCAAAACGCGTTTTAAGCATGCGCATGCATCTTTTGGTAGACGCGGACGCAGTTTTCTGCAAAACCACACGATAGGCATGCAAATGGTGCTTTTGGCAGAACGCGCGCGTGGATTTCTACCAAACGACGTGAAAAGCATGCCGATGCTGCTCTTTTTAGCACCCGCACATGGATTTGTGCCAAAACGCGTTTTTAGCATGCGCATGCATCTTTTGGTAGACGCGGACGCAGTTTTCTGCAAAACCACACGATAGGCATGCAAATGGTGCTTTTGGCAGAACGCGCGCGTGGATTTCTACCAAACGACGTGAAAAGCATGCCGATGCTGCTCTTTTTAGCACCCGCACATGGATTTGTGCCAAAACGCGTTTTAAGCATGCGCATGCATCTTTTGGTAGACGCGGACGCAGTTTTCTGCAAAACCACACGATATGCATGCAAATGGTGCTTTTGGAAGAACGCGCGCGTGGATTTCTACCAAACGACGTGAAAAGCATGCCGATGCTGCTCTTTTTAACATCCGCACATGGATTTGTGCCAAAACGCGTTTTTAGCATGCGCATGCATCTTTTGGTAGACGCGGACGCAGTTTTCTGCAAAACCACACGATATGCATGCAAATCGTGCTTTTGGCAGAACGCGCGCGTGGATTTCTACCAAACGACGTGAAAAGCATGCCGATGCTGCTCTTTTTAGCACCCGCACATGATTTGTGCCAAAACGCGTTTTAAGCATGCGCATGCATCTTTTGGTAGACGCGGACGCAGTTTTCTGCAAAACCACACGATAGGCATGCAAATGGTGCTTTTGGCAGAACGCGCGCGTGGATTTCTACCAAACAACGTGAAAAGCATGCCGATGCTACTCTTTTTAACATCCGCACATGGATTTGTGCCAAAGCGCGTTTTAAGCATGCGCATGCATCTTTTGGTAGACGCGGACGCAGTTTTCTGCAAAACCACACGATATGCATGCAAATGGTGCTTTTGGCAGAACGCGCGCGTGGATTTCTACCAAACGACGTGAAAAGCATGCCGATGCTGCTCTTTTTAACATCCGCACATGGATTTGTGCCAAAGCGCGTTTTAAGCATGCGCATGCATCTTTTGGTAGACGCGGACGCAGTTTTCTGCAAAACCACACGATATGCATGCAAATGGTGCTTTTGGCAGAACGCGGCGTGGATTTCTACCAAACGACGTGAAAAGCATGCCGATGCTGCTCTTTTTAACATCCGCACATGGATTTGTGCCAAAGCGCGTTTTAAGCATGCGCATGCATCTTTTGGTTGACGCGGACGCAGTTTTCTGCAAAACCACACGATATGCATGCAAATGGTGCTTTTGGCAGAACGCGCGCGTGGATTTCTACCAAACGACGTGAAAAGCATGCCGATGCTGCTCTTTTTAACATCCGCACATGGATTTGTGCCAAAACGCGTTTTTAGCATGCGCATGCATCTTTTGGTAGACGCGGACGCAGTTTTCTGCAAAACCACACGATATGCATGCAAATCGTGCTTTTGGCAGAACGCGCGCGTGGATTTCTACCAAACGACGTGAAAAGCATGCCGATGCTGCTCTTTTTAGCACCCGCACATGGATTTGTGCCAAAACGCGTTTTAAGCTTGCGCATGCATCTTTTGGTAGACGCGGACGCAGTTTTCTGTAAAACCACACGATAGGCATGCAAATGGTGCTTTTGGCCGAACGCGCGCGTGGATTTCTACCAAACGACGTGAAAAGCATGCCGATGCTGCTCTTTTTAGCACCCGCACATGGATTTGTGCCAAAACGCGTTTTAAGCTTGCGCATGCATCTTTTGGTAGACGCGGACGCAGTTTTCTGCAAAACCACACGATAGGCATGCAAATGGTGCTTTTGGCAGAACG
The DNA here is from genome assembly GCF_050947875.1 of Dermacentor variabilis. Classification (NCBI taxonomy): domain Eukaryota; kingdom Metazoa; phylum Arthropoda; class Arachnida; order Ixodida; family Ixodidae; genus Dermacentor; species Dermacentor variabilis. Next base: position 35,495 of record NW_027460711.1, on the reverse strand, counting down.
CGCGCGTGGATTTCTACCAAACGACGTGAAAAGCATGCCGATGCTGCTCTTTTTAGCACCCGCACATGGATTTGTGCCAAAGCGCGTTTTAAGCATGCGCATGCATCTTTTGGTAGACGCGGACGCAGTTTTCTGCAAAACCACACGATAGGCATGCAAATGGTGCTTTTGGCAGAACGCGCGCGTGGATTTCTACCAAAAAACGTGAAAAGCATGCCGATGCTACTCTTTTTAACATCCGCACATGGATTTGTGCCAAAGCGCGTTTTAAGCATGCGCATGCATCTTTTGGTAGACGCGGACGCAGTTTTCTGCAAAACCACACGATATGCATGCAAATGGTGCTTTTGGCAGAACGCGCGCGTGGATTTCTACCAAACGACGTGAAAAGCATGCCGATGGTGCTCTTTTTAACATCCGCACATGGATTTGTGCCAAAGCGCGTTTTAAGCATGCGCATGCATCTTTTGGTAGACGCGGACGCAGTTTTCTGCAAAACCACACAATAGGCATGCAAATGGTGCTTTTGGCAGAACGCGCGTGTGGATTTCTACCAAACGACGTGAAAAGCATGCCGATGCTGCTCTTTTTAGCACCCGCACATGGATTTGTGCCAAAACGCGTTTTAAGCATGCGCATGCATCTTTTGGTAGACGCGGACGCAGTTTTCTGCAAAACCACACGATATGCATGCAAATGGTGCTTTTGGCAGAACGCGCGCGTGGATTTCTACCAAACGACGTGAAAAGCATGCCGATGCTGCTCTTTTTAACATCCGCACATGGATTTGTGCCAAAACGCGTTTTTAGCATGCGCATGCATGTTTTGGTAGACGCGGACGCAGTTTTCTGCAAAACCACACGATATGCATGCAAATCGTGCTTTTGGCAGAACGCGCGCGTGGATTTCTACCAAACGACGTGAAAAGCATGCCGATGCTGCTCTTTTTAGCACCAGCACATGGATTTGTGCCAAAACGCGTTTTAAGCTTGCGCATGCATCTTTTGGTAGACGCGGACGCAGTTTTCTGCAAAACCACACGATATGCATGCAAATGGTGCTTTTGGCAGAACGCGCGCGTGGATTTCTACCAAACGACGTGAAAAGCATGCCGATGCTGCTCTTTTTAGCACCCGCACATGGATTTGTGCCAAAACGCGTTTTAAGCATGCGCATGCATCTTTTGGTAGACGCGGACGCAGTTTTCTGCAAAACCACATGATATGCATGCAAATGCTGCTTTTGGCAGAACGCGCGCGTGGATTTCTACCAAACGACGTGAAAAGCATGTCGATGCTGCTCTTTTTAACATCCGCACATGGATTTGTGCCAAAACGCGTTTTTAGCATGCGCATGCATCTTTTGGTAGACGCGGACGCAGTTTTCTGCAAAACCACACGATATGCATGCAAATCGTGCTTTTGGCAGAACGCGCGCGTGGATTTCTACCAAACGACGTGAAAAGCATGCCGATGCTGCTCTTTTTAGCACCCGCACATGGATTTGTGCCAAAACGCGTTTTTAGCATGCGCATGCATGTCTTGGTAGACGCGGACGCAGTTTTCTGCAAAACCACACGATATGCATGCAAATCGTGCTTTTGGCAGAACGCGCGCGTGGATTTCTACCAAACGACGTGAAAAGCATGCCGATGCTGCTCTTTTTAACATCCGCACATGGATTTGTGCCAAAGCGCGTTTTAAGCATGCGCATGCATCTTTTGGTAGACGCGGACGCAGTTTTCTGCAAAACCACACAATAGGCATGCAAATGGTGCTTTTGGCAGAACGCGCGTGTGGATTTCTACCAAACGACGTGAAAAGCATGCCGATGCTGCTCTTTTTAGCACCCCGCACATGGATTTGTGCCAAAACGCGTTTAAGCATGCGCATGCATCTTTTGGTAGACGCGGACGCAGTTTTCTGCAAAACCACACGATATGCATGCAAATGGTGCTTTTGGCAGAACGCGCGCGTGGATTTCTACCAAACGACGTGAAAAGCATGCCGATGCTGCTCTTTTTAACATCCGCACATGGATTTGTGCCAAAACGCGTTTTTAGCATGCGCATGCATGTTTTGGTAGACGCGGACGCAGTTTTCTGCAAAACCACACGATATGCATGCAAATCGTGCTTTTGGCAGAACGCGCTCGTGGATTTCTACCAAACGACGTGAAAAGCATGCCGATGCTGCTCTTTTTAACATCCGCACATGGATTTGTGCCAAAACGCGTTTTTAGCATGCGCATGCATGTTTTGGTAGACGCGGACGCAGTTTTCTGCAAAACCACACGATATGCATGCAAATGGTGCTTTTGGCAGAACGCGCGTGTGGATTTCTACCAAACGACGTGAAAAGCATGCCGATGCTGCTCTTTTTAGCACCCGCACATAGATTTGTGCCAAAACGCGTTTTAAGCATGCGCATGCATCTTTTGGTAGACGCGGACGCAGTTTTCTGCAAAACCACACGATATGCATGCAAATGGTGCTTTTGGCAGAACGCGCGCGTGGATTTCTACCAAACGACGTGAAAAGCATGCCGATGCTGCTCTTTTTAACATCCGCACATGGATTTGTGCCAAAACGCGTTTTTAGCATGCGCATGCATCTTTTGGTAGACGCGGACGCAGTTTTCTGCAAAACCACACGATATGCATGCAAATCGTGCTTTTGGCAGAACGCGCGCGTGGATTTCTACCAAACGACGTGAAAAGCATGCCGATGCTGCTCTTTTTAGCACCCGCACATGGATTTGTGCCAAAACGCGTTTTAAGCTTGCGCATGCATATTTTGGTAGACGCGGACGCAGTTTTCTGTAAAACCACACGATAGGCATGCAAATGGTGCTTTTGGCCGAACGCGCGCGTGGATTTCTACCAAACGACGTGAAAAGCATGCCGATGCTGCTCTTTTTAGCACCCGCACATGGATTTGTGCCAAAACGCGTTTTAAGCTTGCGCATGCATCTTTTGGTAGACGCGGACGCAGTTTTCTGCAAAACCACACGATAGGCATGCAAATGGTGCTTTTGGCAGAACGCGCGCGTGGATTTCTACCAAACGACGTGAAAAGCATGCCGATGCTGCTCTTTTTAGCACCCGCACATGGATTTGTGCCAAAGCGCGTTTTAAGCATGCGCATGCATCTTTTGGTAGACGCGGACGCAGTTTTCTGCAAAACCACACGATAGGCATGCAAATGGTGCTTTTGGCAGAACGCGCGCGTGGATTTCTACCAAAAAACGTGAAAAGCATGCCGATGCTACTCTTTTTAACATCCGCACATGGATTTGTGCCAAAGCGCGTTTTAAGCATGCGCATGCATCTTTTGGTAGACGCGGACGCAGTTTTCTGCAAAACCACACGATATGCATGCAAATGGTGCTTTTGGCAGAACGCGCGCGTGGATTTCTACCAAACGACGTGAAAAGCATGCCGATGGTGCTCTTTTTAACATCCGCACATGGATTTGTGCCAAAGCGCGTTTTAAGCATGCGCATGCATCTTTTGGTAGACGCGGACGCAGTTTTCTGCAAAACCACACAATAGGCATGCAAATGGTGCTTTTGGCAGAACGCGCGTGTGGATTTCTACCAAACGACGTGAAAAGCATGCCGATGCTGCTCTTTTTAGCACCCGCACATGGATTTGTGCCAAAACGCGTTTTAAGCATGCGCATGCATCTTTTGGTAGACGCGGACGCAGTTTTCTGCAAAACCACACGATATGCATGCAAATGGTGCTTTTGGCAGAACGCGCGCGTGGATTTCTACCAAACGACGTGAAAAGCATGCCGATGCTGCTCTTTTTAACATCCGCACATGGATTTGTGCCAAAACGCGTTTTTAGCATGCGCATGCATGTTTTGGTAGACGCGGACGCAGTTTTCTGCAAAACCACACGATATGCATGCAAATCGTGCTTTTGGCAGAACGCGCGCGTGGATTTCTACCAAACGACGTGAAAAGCATGCCGATGCTGCTCTTTTTAGCACCAGCACATGGATTTGTGCCAAAACGCGTTTTAAGCTTGCGCATGCATCTTTTGGTAGACGCGGACGCAGTTTTCTGCAAAACCACACGATATGCATGCAAATGGTGCTTTTGGCAGAACGCGCGCGTGGATTTCTACCAAACGACGTGAAAAGCATGCCGATGCTGCTCTTTTTAGCACCCGCACATGGATTTGTGCCAAAACGCGTTTTAAGCATGCGCATGCATCTTTTGGTAGACGCGGACGCAGTTTTCTGCAAAACCACATGATATGCATGCAAATGCTGCTTTTGGCAGAACGCGCGCGTGGATTTCTACCAAACGACGTGAAAAGCATGTCGATGCTGCTCTTTTTAACATCCGCACATGGATTTGTGCCAAAACGCGTTTTTAGCATGCGCATGCATCTTTTGGTAGACGCGGACGCAGTTTTCTGCAAAACCACACGATATGCATGCAAATCGTGCTTTTGGCAGAACGCGCGCGTGGATTTCTACCAAACGACGTGAAAAGCATGCCGATGCTGCTCTTTTTAGCACCCGCACATGGATTTGTGCCAAAACGCGTTTTTAGCATGCGCATGCATGTCTTGGTAGACGCGGACGCAGTTTTCTGCAAAACCACACGATATGCATGCAAATCGTGCTTTTGGCAGAACGCGCGCGTGGATTTCTACCAAACGACGTGAAAAGCATGCCGATGCTGCTCTTTTTAACATCCGCACATGGATTTGTGCCAAAGCGCGTTTTAAGCATGCGCATGCATCTTTTGGTAGACGCGGACGCAGTTTTCTGCAAAACCACACAATAGGCATGCAAATGGTGCTTTTGGCAGAACGCGCGTGTGGATTTCTACCAAACGACGTGAAAAGCATGCCGATGCTGCTCTTTTTAGCACCCGCACATGGATTTGTGCCAAAACGCGTTTTAAGCATGCGCATGCATCTTTTGGTAGACGCGGACGCAGTTTTCTGCAAAACCACACGATATGCATGCAAATGGTGCTTTTGGCAGAACGCGCGCGTGGATTTCTACCAAACGACGTGAAAAGCATGCCGATGCTGCTCTTTTTAACATCCGCACATGGATTTGTGCCAAAACGCGTTTTTAGCATGCGCATGCATGTTTTGGTAGACGCGGACGCAGTTTTCTGCAAAACCACACGATATGCATGCAAATCGTGCTTTTGGCAGAACGCGCGCGTGGATTTCTACCAAACGACGTGAAAAGCATGCCGATGCTGCTCTTTTTAACATCCGCACATGGATTTGTGCCAAAACGCGTTTTTAGCATGCGCATGCATGTTTTGGTAGACGCGGACGCAGTTTTCTGCAAAACCACACGATATGCATGCAAATCGTGCTTTTGGCAGAACGCGCGCGTGGATTTCTACCAAACGACGTGAAAAGCATGCCGATGCTGCTCTTTTTAGCACCAGCACATGGATTTGTGCCAAAACGCGTTTTAAGCTTGCGCATGCATCTTTTGGTAGACGCGGACGCAGTTTTCTGCAAAACCACACGATATGCATGCAAATGGTGCTTTTGGCAGAACGCGCGCGTGGATTTCTACCAAACGACGTGAAAAGCATGCCGATGCTGCTATTTTTAGCACCCGCACATGGATTTGTGCCAAAGCGCGTTTTAAGCACGCGCATGCATCTTTTGGTAGACGCGGACGCAGTTTTCTGCAAAACCACACGATAGGCATGCAAATGGTGCTTTTGGCAGAACGCGCGCGTGGATTTCTACCAAACAACGTGAAAAGCATGCCGATGCTGCTCTTTTTAGCACCCGCACATGGATTTGTGCCAAAACGCGTTTTTAGCATGCGCATGCATCTTTTGGTAGACGCGGACGCAGTTTTCTGCAAAACCACACGATAGGCATGCAAATGGTGCTTTTGGCAGAACGCGCGCGTGGATTTCTACCAAACAACGTGAAAAGCATGCCGATGCTGCTCTTTTTAGCACCCGCACATGGATTTGTGCCAAAACGCGTTTTTAGCATGCGCATGCATCTTTTGGTAGACGCGGACGCAGTTTTCTGCAAAACCACACGATAGGCATGCAAATGGTGCTTTTGGCAGAACGCGCGCGTGGATTTCTACCAAACAACGTGAAAAGCATACCGATGCTGCTCCTTTTAACATCCGCACATGGATTTGTGCCAAAGCGCGTTTTAAGCATGCGCATGCATCTTTTGGTAGACGCGGACGCAGTTTTCTGCAAAACCACACGATATGCATGCAAATGGTGCTTTTGGCAGAACGCGCGCGTGGATTTCTACCAAACGACGTGAAAAGCATGCCGATGCTGCTCTTTTTAACATCCGCACATGGATTTGTGCCAAAGCGCGTTTTAAGCATGCGCATGCATCTTTTGGTAGACGCGGACGCAGTTTTCTGCAAAACCACACAATAGGCATCCAAATGGTGCTTTTGGCAGAACGCGCGTGTGGATTTCTACCAAACGACGTGAAAAGCATGCCGATGCTGCTCTTTTTAGCACCCGCACATGGATTTGTGCCAAAACGCGTTTTAAGCATGCGCATGCATCTTTTGGTAGACGCGGACGCAGTTTTCTGCAAAACCACATGATATGCATGCAAATGCTGCTTTTGGCAGAACGCGCGCGTGGATTTCTACCAAACGACGTGAAAAGCATGTCGATGCTGCTCTTTTTAACATCCGCACATGGATTTGTGCCAAAACGCGTTTTTAGCATGCGCATGCATCTTTTGGTAGACGCGGACGCAGTTTTCTGCAAAACCACACGATATGCATGCAAATCGTGCTTTTGGCAGAACGCGCGCGTGGATTTCTACCAAACGACGTGAAAAGCATGCCGATGCTGCTCTTTTTAGCACCCGCACATGGATTTGTGCCAAAACGCGTTTTTAGCATGCGCATGCATGTCTTGGTAGACGCGGACGCAGTTTTCTGCAAAACCACACGATATGCATGCAAATCGTGCTTTTGGCAGAACGCGCGCGTGGATTTCTACCAAACGACGTGAAAAGCATGCCGATGCTGCTCTTTTTAACATCCGCACATGGATTTGTGCCAAAGCGCGTTTTAAGCATGCGCATGCATCTTTTGGTAGACGCGGACGCAGTTTTCTGCAAAACCACACAATAGGCATGCAAATGGTGCTTTTGGCAGAACGCGCGTGTGGATTTCTACCAAACGACGTGAAAAGCATGCCGATGCTGCTCTTTTTAGCACCCGCACATGGATTTGTGCCAAAACGCGTTTTAAGCATGCGCATGCATCTTTTGGTAGACGCGGACGCAGTTTTCTGCAAAACCACACGATATGCATGCAAATGGTGCTTTTGGCAGAACGCGCGCGTGGATTTCTACCAAACGACGTGAAAAGCATGCCGATGCTGCTCTTTTTAACATCCGCACATGGATTTGTGCCAAAACGCGTTTTTAGCATGCGCATGCATGTTTTGGTAGACGCGGACGCAGTTTTCTGCAAAACCACACGATATGCATGCAAATCGTGCTTTTGGCAGAACGCGCGCGTGGATTTCTACCAAACGACGTGAAAAGCATGCCGATGCTGCTCTTTTTAGCACCCGCACATGGATTTGTGCCAAAACGCGTTTTAAGCTTGCGCATGCATCTTTTGGTAGACGCGGACGCAGTTTTCTGCAAAACCACACGATAGGCATGCAAATGGTGCTTTTGGCAGAACGCGCGCGTGGATTTCTACCAAACGACGTGAAAAGCATGCCGATGCTGCTCTTTCTAGCACCCGCACATGGATTTGTGCCAAAGCGCGTTTTAAGCATGCGCATGCATCTTTTGGTAGACGCGGACGCAGTTTTCTGCAAAACCACACGATAGGCATGCAAATGGTGCTTTTGGCAGAACGCGCGCGTGGATTTCTACCAAACAACGTGAAAAGCATGCCGATGCTACTCTTTTTAACATCCGCACATGGATTTGTGCCAAAGCGCGTTTTAAGCATGCGCATGCATCTTTTGGTAGACGCGGACGCAGTTTTCTGCAAAACCACACGATAGGCATGCAAACGGTGCTTTTGGCAGAACGCGCGCGTGGATTTCTACCAAACAACGTGAAAAGCATGCCGATGCTGCTCTTTTTAGCACCCGCACATGGATTTGTGCCAAAACGCGTTTTTAGCATGCGCATGCATCTTTTGGTAGACGCGGACGCAGTTTTCTACAAAACCACACTATAGGCATGCAAATGGTGCTTTTGGCAGAACGCGCGCGTGGATTTCTACCAAACAACGTGAAAAGCATACCGATGCTGCTCCTTTTAACATCCGCACATGGATTTGTGCCAAAGCGCGTTTTAAGCATGCGCATGCATCTTTTGGTAGACGCGGACGCAGTTTTCTGCAAAACCACACGATATGCATGCAAATGGTGCTTTTGGCAGAACGCGCGCGTGGATTTCTACCAAACGACGTGAAAAGCATGCCGATGCTGCTCTTTTTAACATCCGCACATGGATTTGTGCCAAAGCGCGTTTTAAGCATGCGCATGCATCTTTTGGTAGACGCGGACGCAGTTTTCTGCAAAACCACACAATAGGCATCCAAATGGTGCTTTTGGCAGAACGCGCGTGTGGATTTCTACCAAACGACGTGAAAAGCATGCCGATGCTGCTCTTTTTAGCACCCGCACATGGATTTGTGCCAAAACGCGTTTTAAGCATGCGCATGCATCTTTTGGTAGACGCGGACGCAGTTTTCTGCAAAACCACATGATATGCATGCAAATGCTGCTTTTGCCAGAACGCGCGCGTGGATTTCTACCAAACGACGTGAAAAGCATGTCGATGCTGCTCTTTTTAACATCCGCACATGGATTTGTGCCAAAACGCGTTTTTAGCATGCGCATGCATCTTTTGGTAGACGCGGACGCAGTTTTCTGCAAAACCACACGATATGCATGCAAATGGTGCTTTTGGCAGAACGCGCGCGTGGATTTCTACCAAACGACGTGAAAAGCATGCCGATGCTGCTCTTTTTAGCACCCGCACATGGATTTGTGCCAAAACGCGTTTTATGCATGCGCATGCATCTTTTGGTAGACGCGGACGCAGTTTTCTGCAAAACCACACGATATGCATGCAAATGGTGCTTTTGGCAGAACGCGCGCGTGGATTTCTACCAAACGACGTGAAAAGCATGCCGATGCTGCTCTTTTTAACATCCGCACATGGATTTGTGCCAAAGCGCGTTTTAAGCATGCGCATGCATCTTTTGGTAGACGCGGACGCAGTTTTCTGCAAAACCACACAATAGGCATCCAAATGGTGCTTTTGGCAGAACGCGCGTGTGGATTTCTACCAAACGACGTGAAAAGCATGCCGATGCTGCTCTTTTTAACATCCGCACATGGATTTGTGCCAAAACGCGTTTTTAGCATGCGCATGCATCTTTTGGTAGACGCGGACGCAGTTTTCTGCAAAACCACACGATATGCATGCAAATCGTGCTTTTGGCAGAACGCGCGCGTGGATTTCTACCAAACGACGTGAAAAGCATGCCGATGCTGCTCTTTTTAACATCCGCACATGGATTTGTGCCAAAGCGCGTTTTAAGCATGCGCATGCATCTTTTGGTAGACGCGGACGCAGTTTTCTGCAAAACCACACGATATGCATGCAAATGCTGCTTTTGGCAGAACGCGCGCGTGGATTTCTACCAAACGACGTGAAAAGCATGCCGATGCTGCTCTTTTTAACATCCGCACATGGATTTGTGCCAAAACGCGTTTTTAGCATGCGCATGCATCTTTTGGTAGACGCGGACGCAGTTTTCTGCAAAACCACACGATATGCATGCAAATCGTGCTTTTGGTAGAACGCGCGCGTGGATTTCTACCAAACGACGTGAAAAGCATGCCGATGCTGCTCTTTTTAACATCCGCACATGGATTTGTGCCAAAACGCGTTTTAAGCATGCGCATGCATCTTTTGGTAGACGCGGACGCAGTTTTCTGCAAAACCACACGATAGGCATGCAAATGGTGCTTTTGGCAGAACGCGCGCGTGGATTTCTACCAAACGACGTGAAAAGCATGCCGATGCTGCTCTTTCTAGCACCCGCACATGGATTTGTGCCAAAGCGCGTTTTAAGCATGCGCATGCATGTTTTGGTAGACGCGGACGCAGTTTTCTGCAAAACCACACGATAGGCATGCAAATGGTGCTTTTGGCAGAACGCGCGCGTGGATTTCTACCAAACAACGTGAAAAGCATGCCGATGCTACTCTTTTTAACATCCGCACATGGATTTGTGCCAAAGCGCGTTTTAAGCATGCGCATGCATCTTTTGGTAGACGCGGACGCAGTTTTCTGCAAAACCACACGATAGGCATGCAAATGGTGCTTTTGGCAGAACGCGCGCGTGGATTTCTACCAAACAACGTGAAAAGCATGCCGATGCTGCTCTTTTTAGCACCCGCACATGGATTTGTGCCAAAACGCGTTTTTAGCATGCGCATGCATCTTTTGGTAGACGCGGACGCAGTTTTCTACAAAACCACACGATAGGCATGCAAATGGTGCTTTTGGCAGAACGCGCGCGTGGATTTCTACCAAACAACGTGAAAAGCATACCGATGCTGCTCCTTTTAACATCCGCACATGGATTTGTGCCAAAGCGCGTTTTAAGCATGCGCATGCATCTTTTGGTAGACGCGGACGCAGTTTTCTGCAAAACCACACGATATGCATGCAAATGGTGCTTTTGGCAGAACGCGCGCGTGGATTTCTACCAAACGACGTGAAAAGCATGCCGATGCTGCTCTTTTTAACATCCGCACATGGATTTGTGCCAAAGCGCGTTTTAAGCATGCGCATGCATCTTTTGGTAGACGCGGACGCAGTTTTCTGCAAAACCACACAATAGGCATCCAAATGGTGCTTTTGGCAGAACGCGCGTGTGGATTTCTACCAAACGACGTGAAAAGCATGCCGATGCTGCTCTTTTTAACATCCGCACATGGATTTGTGCCAAAACGCGTTTTTAGCATGCGCATGCATCTTTTGGTAGACGCGGACGCAGTTTTCTGCAAAACCACACGATATGCATGCAAATCGTGCTTTTGGCAGAACGCGCGCGTGGATTTCTACCAAACGACGTGAAAAGCATGCCGATGCTGCTCTTTTTAACATCCGCACATGGATTTGTGCCAAAGCGCGTTTTAAGCATGCGCATGCATCTTTTGGTAGACGCGGACGCAGTTTTCTGCAAAACCACATGATATGCATGCAAATGCTGCTTTTGGCAGAACGCGCGCGTGGATTTCTACCAAACGACGTGAAAAGCATGCCGATGCTGCTCTTTTTAACATCCGCACATGGATTTGTGCCAAAACGCGTTTTTAGCATGCGCATGCATCTTTTGGTAGACGCGGACGCAGTTTTCTGCAAAACCACACGATATGCATGCAAATCGTGCTTTTGGCAGAACGCGCGCGTGGATTTCTACCAAACGACGTGAAAAGCATGCCGATGCTGCTCTTTTTAACATCCGCACATGGATTTGTGCCAAAACGCGTCTTAAGCATGCGCATGCATCTTTTGGTAGACGCGGACGCAGTTTTCTGCAAAACCACACGATAGGCATGCAAATGGTGCTTTTGGCAGAACGCGCGCGTGGATTTCTACCAAACGACGTGAAAAGCATGCCGATGCTGCTCTTTTTAGCACCCGCACATGGATTTGTGCCAAAACGCGTTTTTAGCATGCGCATGCATCTTTTGGTAGACGCGGACGCAGTTTTCTGCAAAACCACACGATAGGCATGCAAATGGTGCTTTTGGCAGAACGCGCGCGTGGATTTCTACCAAACGACGTGAAAAGCATGCCGATGCTGCTCTTTTTAGCACCCGCACATGGATTTGTGCCAAAACGCGTTTTAAGCATGCGCATGCATCTTTTGGTAGACGCGGACGCAGTTTTCTGCAAAACCACACGATATGCATGCAAATGGTGCTTTTGGCAGAACGCGCGCGTGGATTTCTACCAAACGACGTGAAAAGCATGCCGATGCTGCTCTTTTTAACATCCGCACATGGATTTGTGCCAAAACGCGTTTTTAGCATGCGCATGCATCTTTTGGTAGACGCGGACGCAGTTTTCTGCAAAACCACACGATATGCATGCAAATCGTGCTTTTGGCAGAACGCGCGCGTGGATTTCTACCAAACGACGTGAAAAGCATGCCGATGCTGCTCTTTTTAGCACCCGCACATGGATTTGTGCCAAAACGCGTTTTAAGCATGCGCATGCATCTTTTGGTAGACGCGGACGCAGTTTTCTGCAAAACCACACGATAGGCATGCAAATGGTGCTTTTGGCAGAACGCGCGCGTGGATTTCTACCAAACGACGTGAAAAGCATGCCGATGCTGCTCTTTTTAACATCCGCACATGGATTTGTGCCAAAACGCGTTTTATGCATGCGCATGCATCTTTTGGTAGACGCGGACGCAGTTTTCTGCAAAACCACACGATATGCATGCAAATGGTGCTTTTGGCAGAACGCGCGCGTGGATTTCTACCAAACGACGTGGAAAGCATGCCGATGCTGCTCTTTCTAACATCCGCACATGGATTTGTGCCAAAACGCGTTTTTAGCATGCGCATGCATCTTTTGGTAGACGCGGACGCAGTTTTCTGCAAAACCACACGATATGCATGCAAATGGTGCTTTTGGCAGAACGCGCGCGTGGATTTCTACCAAACGACGTGAAAAGCATGCCGATGCTGCTCTTTTTAGCACCCGCACATGGATTTGTGCCAAAACGCGTTTTAAGCATGCGCATGCATCTTTTGGTAGACGCGGACGCAGTTTTCTGCAAAACCACACGATATGCATGCAAATCGTGCTTTTGGCAGAACGCGCGCGTGGATTTCTACCAAACGACGTGAAAAGCATGCCGATGCTGCTCTTTTTAGCACCCGCACATGGATTTGTGCCAAAGCGCGTTTTAAGCATGCGCATGCATCTTTTGGTAGACGCGGACGCAGTTTTCTGCAAAACCACACAATAGGCATGCAAATGGTGCTTTTGGCAGAACGCGCGTGTGGATTTCTACCAAACGACGTGAAAAGCATGCCGATGCTGCTCTTTTTAGCACCCGCACATGGATTTGTGCCAAAACGCGTTTTAAGCATGCGCATGCATCTTTTGGTAGACGCGGACGCAGTTTTCTGCAAAACCACACGATATGCATGCAAATGGTGCTTTTGGCAGAACGCGCGCGTGGATTTCTACCAAACGACGTGAAAAGCATGCCGATGCTGCTCTTTTTAACATCCGCACATGGATTTGTGCCAAAACGCGTTTTTAGCATGCGCATGCATGTTTTGGTAGACGCGGACGCAGTTTTCTGCAAAACCACACGATATGCATGCAAATCGTGCTTTTGGCAGAACGCGCGCGTGGATTTCTACCAAACGACGTGAAAAGCATGCCGATGCTGCTCTTTTTAGCATCCGCACATGGATTTGTGCCAAAGCGCGTTTTAAGCATGCGCATGCATCTTTTGGTAGACGGGGACGCAGTTTTCTGCAAAACCACACGATAGGCATGCAAATGGTGCTTTTGGCAGAACGCGCGCGTGGATTTCTACCAAACAACGTGAAAAGCATACCGATGCTGCTCTTTTTAGCACCCGCACATGGATTTGTGCCAAAACGCGTTTTATGCATGCGCATGCATCTTTTGGTAGACGCGGACGCAGTTTTCTGCAAAACCACACGATATGCATGCAAATGGTGCTTTTGGAAGAACGCGCGCGTGGATTTCTACCAAACGACGTGAAAAGCATGCCGATGCTGCTCTTTTTAACATCCGCACATGGATTTGTGCCAAAACGCGTTTTTAGCATGCGCATGCATCTTTTGGTAGACGCGGACGCAGTTTTCTGCAAAACCACACGATAGGCATGCAAATGGTGCTTTTGGCAGAACGCGCGCGTGGATTTCTACCAAACGACGTGAAAAGCATGCCGATGCTGCTCTTTTTAGCACCCGCACATGGATTTGTGCCAAAGCGCGTTTTAAGCATGCGCATGCATCTTTTGGTAGACGCGGACGCAGTTTTCTGCAAAACCACACGATATGCATGCAAATGGTGCTTTTGGCAGAACGCGCGCGTGGATTTCTACCAAACGACGTGAAAAGCATGCCGATGCTGCTCTTTTTAACATCCGCACATGGATTTGTGCCAAAGCGCGTTTTAAGCATGCGCATGCATCTTTTGGTAGACGCGGACGCAGTTTTCTGCAAAACCACACAATAGGCATCCAAATGGTGCTTTTGGCAGAACGCGCGTGTGGATTTCTACCAAACGACGTGAAAAGCATCCCGATGCTGCTCTTTTTAGCACCCGCACATGGATTTGTGCCAAAACGCGTTTTAAGCATGCGCATGCATCTTTTGGTAGACGCGGACGCAGTTTTCTGCAAAACCACACGATATGCATGCAAATGCTGCTTTTGGCAGAACGCGCGCGTGGATTTCTACCAAACGACGTGAAAGGCATGCCGATGCTGCTCTTTTTAACATCCGCACATGGATTTGTGCCAAAACGCGTTTTTAGCATGCGCATGCATCTTTTGGTAGACGCGGACGCAGTTTTCTGCAAAACCACACGATATGCATGCAAATGCTGCTTTTGGCAGAACGCGCGCGTGGATTTCTACCAAACGACGTGAAAAGCATGCCGATGCTGCTCTTTTTAGCACCCGCACATGGATTTGTGCCAAAACGCGTTTTATGCATGCGCATGCATCTTTTGGTAGACGCGGACGCAGTTTTCTGCAAAACCACACGATATGCATGCAAATGGTGCTTTTCGCAGAACGCGCGCGTGGATTTCTACCAAACGACGTGAAAAGCATGCCGATGCTGCTCTTTTTAACATCCGCACATGGATTTGTGCCAAAACGCGTTTTTAGCATGCGCATGCATCTTTTGGTAGACGCGGACGCAGTTTTCTGCAAAACCACACGATAGGCATGCAAATGGTGCTTTTGGCAGAACGCGCGCGTGGATTTCTACCAAACGACGTGAAAAGCATGCCGATGCTGCTCTTTTTAGCACCCGCACATGGATTTGGGCCAAAACGCGTTTTAAGCATGCGCATGCATCTTTTGGTAGACGCGGACGCAGTTTTCTGCAAAACCACACGATATGCATGCAAATGGTGCTTTTGGCAGAACGCGCGCGTGGATTTCTACCAAACGACGTGAAAAGCATGCCGATGCTGCTCTTTTTAGCACCCGCACATGGATTTGTGCCAAAACGCGTTTTATGCATGCGCATGCATCTTTTGGTAGACGCGGACGCAGTTTTCTGCAAAACCACACGATATGCATGCAAATGGTGCTTTTGGCAGAACGCGCGCGTGGATTTCTACCAAACGACGTGAAAAGCATGCCGATGCTGCTCTTTTTAACATCCGCACATGGATTTGTGCCAAAACGCGTTTTTAGCATGCGCATGCATCTTTTGGTAGACGCGGACGCAGGTTTCTGCAAAACCACACGATAGGCATGCAAATGGTGCTTTTGGCAGAACGCGCGCGTGGATTTCTACCAAACGACGTGAAAAGCATGCCGATGCTGCTCTTTTTAGCACCCGCACATGGATTTGTGCCAAAACGCGTTTTAAGCATGCGCATGCATCTTTTGGTAGACGCGGACGCAGTTTTCTGCAAAACCACACGATAGGCATGCAAATGGTGCTTTTGGCAGAACGCGCGCGTGGATTTCTACCAAACGACGTGAAAAGCATGCCGATGCTGCTTTTTTTAACATCCGCACATGGATTTGTGCCAAAACGCGTTTTTAGCATGCGCATGCATCTTTCGGTAGACGCGGACGCAGTTTTCTGCAAAACCACACGATATGCATGCAAATCGTGCTTATGGCAAAACGCGCGCGTGGATTTCTACCAAACGACGTGAAAAGCATGCCGATGCTGCTCTTTTTAGCACCCGCACATGGATTTGTGCCAAAACGCGTTTTAAGCATGCGCATGCATCTTTTGGTAGACGCGGACGCAGTTTTCTGCAAAACCACACGATAGGCATGCAAATGGTGCTTTTGTCAGAACGCGCGCGTGGATTTCTACCAAACGACGTGAAAAGCATGCCGATGCTGCTCTTTTTAGCAACCGCACATGGATTTGTGCCAAAACGCGTTTTAAGCATGCGCATGCATCTTTTGGTAGACGCGGACGCAGTTTTCTGCAAAACCACACGATATGCATGCAAATGGTGCTTTTGGCAGAACGCGCGCGTGGATTTCTACCAAACGACGTGAAAAGCATGCCGATGCTGCTCTTTTTAACATCCGCACATGGATTTGTGCCAAAGCGCGTTTTAAGCATGCGCATGCATCTTTTGGTAGACGCGGACGCAGTTTTCTGCAAAACCACACGATAGGCATGCAAATGGTGCTTTTGGCAGAACGCGCACGTGGATTTCTACCAAACGACGTGAAAAGCATGCCTATGCTGCTCTTTTTAACATCCGCACATGGATTTGTGCCAAAGCGCGTTTTAAGCATGCGCATGCATCTTTTGGTAGACGCGGACGCAGTTTTCTGCAAAACCACACGATATGCATGCAAATGGTGCTTTTGGCAGAACGCGCGCGTGGATTTCTACCAAACGACGTGAAAAGCATGCCGATGCTGCTCTTTTTAACATCCGCACATGGATTTGTGCCAAAGCGCGTTTTAAGCATGCGCATGCATCTTTTGGTAGACGCGGACGCAGTTTTCTGCAAAACCACACAATAGGCATGCAAATGGTGCTTTTGGCAGAACGCGCGTGTGGATTTCTACCAAGCGACGTGAAAAGCATGCCGATGCTGCTCTTTTTAGCACCCGCACATGGATTTGTGCCAAAACGCGTTTTAAGCATGCGCATGCATCTTTTGGTAGACGCGGACGCAGTTTTCTGCAAAACCACACGATATGCATGCAAATGGTGCTTTTGGCAGAACGCGCGCGTGGATTTCTACCAAACGACGTGAAAAGCATGCCGATGCTGCTCTTTTTAACATCCGCACATGGATTTGTGCCAAAGCGCGTTTTAAGCATGCGCATGCATCTTTTGGTAGACGCGGACGCAGTTTTCTGCAAAACCACACGATAGGCATGCAAATGGTGCTTTTGGCAGAACGCGCACGTGGATTTCTACCAAACGACGTGAAAAGCATGCCGATGCTGCTCTTTTTAACATCCGCACATGGATTTGTGCCAAAACGCGTTTTTAGCATGCGCATGCATCTTTTGGTAGACGCGGACGCAGTTTTCTGCAAAACCACACGATATGCATGCAAATGGTGCTTTTGGCAGAACGCGCGCGTGGATTTCTACCAAACGACGTGAAAAGCATGCCGATGCTGCTCTTTTTAACATCCGCACATGGATTTGTGCCAAAACGCGTTTTTAGCATGCGCATGCATCTTTTGGTAGACGCGGACGCAGTTTTCTGCAAAACCACACGATATGGATGCAAATGGTGCTTTTGGCAGAACGCGCGCGTGGATTTCTACCAAACGACGTGAAAAGCATGCCGATGCTGCTCTTTTTAACATCCGCACATGGATTTGTGCCAAAACGCGTTTTTAGCATGCGCATGCATCTTTTGGTAGACGCGGACGCAGTTTTCTGCAAAACCACACGATAGGCATGCAAATGGTGCTTTTGGCAGAACGCGCGCGTGGATTTCTACCAAACGACGTGAAAAGCATGCCGATGCTGCTCTTTTTAGCACCCGCACATGGATTTGTGCCAAAACGCGTTTTAAGCATGCGCATGCATCTTTTGGTAGACGCGGACGCAGTTTTCTGCAAAACCACACGATAGGCATGCAAATGGTGCTTTTGGCAGAACGCGCGCGTGGATTTCTACCAAACGACGTGAAAAGCATGCCGATGCTGCTTTTTTTAACATCCGCACATGGATTTGTGCCAAAACGCGTTTTTAGCATGCGCATGCATCTTTCGGTAGACGCGGACGCAGTTTTCTGCAAAACCACACGATATGCATGCAAATCGTGCTTATGGCAAAACGCGCGCGTGGATTTCTACCAAACGACGTGAAAAGCCTGCCGATGCTGCTCTTTTTAGCACCCGCACATGGATTTGTGCCAAAACGCGTTTTAAGCATGCGCATGCATCTTTTGGTAGACGCGGACCCAGTTTTCTGCAAAACCACACGATAGGCATGCAAATGGTGCTTTTGTCAGAACGCGCGCGTGGATTTCTACCAAACGACGTGAAAAGCATGCCGATGCTGCTCTTTTTAGCAACCGCACATGGATTTGTGCCAAAACGCGTTTTAAGCATGCGCATGCATCTTTTGGTAGACGCGGACGCAGTTTTCTGCAAAACCACACGATATGCATGCAAATGGTGCTTTTGGCAGAACGCGCGCGTGGATTTCTACCAAACGACGTGAAAAGCATGCCGATGCTGCTCTTTTTAACATCCGCACATGGATTTGTGCCAAAGCGCGTTTTAAGCATGCGCATGCATCTTTTGGTAGACGCGGACGCAGTTTTCTGCAAAACCACACGATAGGCATGCAAATGGTGCTTTTGGCAGAACGCGCACGTGGATTTCTACCAAACGACGTGAAAAGCATGCCTATGCTGCTCTTTTTAACATCCGCACATGGATTTGTGCCAAAGCGCGTTTTAAGCATGCGCATGCATCTTTTGGTAGACGCGGACGCAGTTTTCTGCAAAACCACACGATATGCATGCAAATGGTGCTTTTGGCAGAACGCGCGCGTGGATTTCTACCAAACGACGTGAAAAGCATGCCGATGCTGCTCTTTTTAACATCCGCACATGGATTTGTGCCAAAGCGCGTTTTAAGCATGCGCATGCATCTTTTGGTAGACGCGGACGCAGTTTTCTGCAAAACCACACAATAGGCATGCAAATGGTGCTTTTGGCAGAACGCGCGTGTGGATTTCTACCAAGCGACGTGAAAAGCATGCCGATGCTGCTCTTTTTAGCACCCGCACATGGATTTGTGCCAAAACGCGTTTTAAGCATGCGCATGCATCTTTTGGTAGACGCGGACGCAGTTTTCTGCAAAACCACACGATATGCATGCAAATGGTGCTTTTGGCAGAACGCGCGCGTGGATTTCTACCAAACGACGTGAAAAGCATGCCGATGCTGCTCTTTTTAACATCCGCACATGGATTTGTGCCAAAGCGCGTTTTAAGCATGCGCATGCATCTTTTGGTAGACGCGGACGCAGTTTTCTGCAAAACCACACGATAGGCATGCAAATGGTGCTTTTGGCAGAACGCGCACGTGGATTTCTACCAAACGACGTGAAAAGCATGCCGATGCTGCTCTTTTTAACATCCGCACATGGATTTGTGCCAAAACGCGTTTTTAGCATGCGCATGCATCTTTTGGTAGACGCGGACGCAGTTTTCTGCAAAACCACACGATATGCATGCAAATGGTGCTTTTGGCAGAACGCGCGCGTGGATTTCTACCAAACGACGTGAAAAGCATGCCGATGCTGCTCTTTTTAACATCCGCACATGGATTTGTGCCAAAACGCGTTTTTAGCATGCGCATGCATCTTTTGGTAGACGCGGACGCAGTTTTCTGCAAAACCACACGATAGGCATGCAAATGGTGCTTTTGGCAGAACGCGCGCGTGGATTTCTACCAAACGACGTGAAAAGCATGCCGATGCTGCTCTTTTTAGCACCCGCACATGGATTTGTGCCAAAACGCGTTTTAAGCATGCGCATGCATCTTTTGGTAGACGCGGACGCAGTTTTCTGCAAAACAACACGATATGCATGCAAATGGTGCTTTTGGCAGAACGCGCGCGTGGATTTCTACCAAACGACGTGAAAAGCATGCCGATGCTGCTCTTTTTAACATCCGCACATGGATTTGTGCCAAAACGCGTTTTTAGCATGCGCATGCATCTTTCGGTAGACGCGGACGCAGTTTTCTGCAAAACCACACGATATGCATGCAAATCGTGCTTATGGCAGAACGCGCGCGTGGATTTCTACCAAACGACGTGAAAAGCATGCCGATGCTGCTCTTTTTAGCACCCGCACATGGATTTGTGCCAAAACGCGTTTTAAGCATGCGCATGCATCTTTTGGTAGACGCGGACGCAGTTTTCTGCAAAACCACACGATAGGCATGCAAATGGTGCTTTTGTCAGAACGCGCGCGTGGATTTCTACCAAACGACGTGAAAAGCATGCCGATGCTGCTCTTTTTAGCACCCGCACATGGATTTGTGCCAAAACGCGTTTTAAGCATGCGCATGCATCTTTTGGTAGACGCGGACGCAGTTTTCTGCAAAACCACACGATATGCATGCAAATGGTGCTTTTGGCAGAACGCGCGCGTGGATTTCTACCAAACGACGTGAAAAGCATGCCGATGCTGCTCTTTTTAACATCCGCACATGGATTTGTGCCAAAGCGCGTTTTAAGCATGCGCATGCGTCTTTTGGTAGACGCGGACGCAGTTTTCTGCAAAACCTCACGATAGGCATGCAAATGGTGCTTTTGGCAGAACGCGCGCGTGGATTTCTACCAAACGACGTGAAAAGCATGCCGATGCTGCTCTTTTTAGCACCCGCACATGGATTTGTGCCAAAACGCGTTTTTAGCATGCGCATGCATCTTTTGGTAGACGCGGACGCAGTTTTCTGCAAAACCACACGATATGCATGCAAATGGTGCTTTTGGCAGAACGCGCGCGTGGATTTCTACCAAACGACGTGAAAAGCATGCCGATGCTGCTCTTTTTAGCATCCGCACATGGATTTGTGCCAAAGCGCGTTTTAAGCATGCGCATGCATCTTTTGGTAGACGCGGACGCAGTTTTCTGCAAAACCACACGATAGGCATGCAAATGGTGCTTTTGGCAGAACGCGCGCGTGGATTTCTACCAAACAACGTGAAAAGCATGCCGATGCTGCTCTTTTTAACATCCGCACATGGATTTGTGCCAAAGCGCGTTTTAAGCATGCGCATGCATCTTTTGGTAGACGCGGACGCAGTTTTCTGCAAAACCACACGATATGCATGCAACTGGTGCTTTTGGCAGAACGCGCGCGTGGATTTCTACCAAACGACGTGAAAAGCATGCCGATGCTGCTCTTTTTAACATCCGCACATGCATTTGTGCCAAAGCGCGTTTTAAGCATGCGCATGCATCTTTTGGTAGACGCGGACGCAGTTTTCTGCAAAACCACACAATAGGCATGCAAATGGTGCTTTTGGCAGAACGCGCGTGTGGATTTCTACCAAACGACGTGAAAAGCATGCCGATGCTGCTCTTTTTAGCACCCGCACATGGATTTGTGCCAAAACGCGTTTTAAGCATGCGCATGCATCTTTTGGTAGACGCGGACGCAGTTTTCTGCAAAACCACACGATATGCATGCAAATGGTGCTTTTGGCAGAACGCGCGCGTGGATTTCTACCAAACGACGTGAAAAGCATGCCGATGCTGCTCTTTTTAACATCCGCACATGGATTTGTGCCAAAACGCGTTTTTAGCATGCGCATACATGTCTTGGTAGACGCGGACGCAGTTTTCTGCAAAACCACACGATATGCATGCAAATCGTGCTTTTGGCAGAACGCGCGCGTGGATTTCTACCAAACGACGTGAAAAGCATGCCGATGCTGCTCTTTTTAGCATCCGCACATGGATTTGTGCCAAAGCGCGTTTTAAGCATGCGCATGCATCTTTTGGTAGACGCGGACGCAGTTTTCTGCAAAACCACACGATAGGCATGCAAATGGTGCTTTTGGCAGAACGCGCGCGTGGATTTCTACCAAACAACGTGAAAAGCATGCCGATGCTGCTCTTTTTAGCACCCGCACATGGATTTGTGCCAAAACGCGTTTTTAGCATGCGCATGCATCTTTTGGTAGACGCGGACGCAGTTTTCTGCAAAACCACACGATAGGCATGCAAATGGTGCTTTTGGCAGAACGCGCGCGTGGATTTCTACCAAACAACGTGAAAAGCATACCGATGCTGCTCTTTTTAGCACCCGCACATGGATTTGTGCCAAAACGCGTTTTATGCATGCGCATGCATCTTTTGGTAGACGCGGACGCAGTTTTCTGCAAAACCACACGATATGCATGCAAATGGTGCTTTTGGCAGAACGCGCGCGTGGATTTCTACCAAACGACGTGAAAAGCATGCCGATGCTGCTCTTTTTAACATCCGCACATGGATTTGTGCCAAAACGCGTTTTTAGCATGCGCATGCATCTTTTGGTAGACGCGGACGCAGTTTTCTGCAAAACCACACGATAGGCATGCAAATGGTGCTTTTGGCAGAACGCGCGCGTGGATTTCTACCAAACGACGTGAAAAGCATGCCGATGCTGCTCTTTTTAGCACCCGCACATGGATTTGTGCCAAAGCGCGTTTTAAGCATGCGCATGCATCTTTTGGTAGACGCGGACGCAGTTTTCTGCAAAACCACACGATATGCATGCAAATGGTGCTTTTGGCAGAACGCGCGCGTGGATTTCTACCAAACGACGTGAAAAGCATGCCGATGCTGCTCTTTTTAACATCCGCACATGGATTTGTGCCAAAGCGCGTTTTAAGCATGCGCATGCATCTTTTGGTAGACGCGGACGCAGTTTTCTGCAAAACCACACAATAGGCATCCAAATGGTGCTTTTGGCAGAACGCGCGTGTGGATTTCTACCAAACGACGTGAAAAGCATGCCGATGCTGCTCTTTTTAGCACCCGCACATGGATTTGTGCCAAAACGCGTTTTAAGCATGCGCATGCATCTTTTGGTAGACGCGGACGCAGTTTTCTGCAAAACCACACGATATGCATGCAAATGCTGCTTTTGGCAGAACGCGCGCGTGGATTTCTACCAAACGACGTGAAAAGCATGCCGATGCTGCTCTTTTTAACATCCGCACATGGATTTGTGCCAAAACGCGTTTTTAGCATGCGCATGCATCTTTTGGTAGACGCGGACGCAGTTTTCTGCAAAACCACACGATATGCATGCAAATGCTGCTTTTGGCAGAACGCGCGCGTGGATTTCTACCAAACGACGTGAAAAGCATGCCGATGCTGCTCTTTTTAGCACCCGCACATGGATTTGTGCCAAAACGCGTTTTAAGCATGCGCATGCATCTTTTGGTAGACGCGGATGCAGTTTTCTGCAAAACCACACGATATGCATGCAAATGGTGCTTTTGGCAGAACGCGCGTGGATTTCTACCAAACGACGTGAAAAGCATGCCGATGCTGCTCTTTTTAGCATCCGCACATGGATTTGTGCCAAAACGCGTTTTTAGCATGCGCATGCATCTTTTGGTAGACGCGGACGCAGTTTTCTGCAAAACCACACGATATGCATGCAAATCGTGCTTTTGGCAGAACGCGCGTGTGGATTTCTACCAAACGACGTGAAAAGCATGCCGATGCTGCTCTTTTTAGCACCCGCACATGGATTTGTGCCAAAACGCGTTTTAAGCATGCGCATGCATCTTTTGGTAGACGCGGACGCAGTTTTCTGCAAAACCACACGATATGCATGCAAGTGGTGCTTTTGGCAGAACGCGCGCGTGGATTTCTACCAAACGACGTGAAAAGCATGCCGATGCTGCTCTTTTTAACATCCGCACATGGATTTGTGCCAAAACGCGTTTTTAGCATGCGCATGCATGTTTTGGTAGACGCGGACGCAGTTTTCTGCAAAACCACACGATATGCATGCAAATCGTGCTTTTGGCAGAACGCGCGCGTGGATTTCTACCAAACGACGTGAAAAGCATGCCGATGCTGCTCTTTTTAGCATCCGCACATGGATTTGTGCCAAAGCGCGTTTTAAGCATGCGCATGCATCTTTTGGTAGACGCGGACGCAGTTTTCTGCAAAACCACACGACAGGCATGCAAATGGTGCTTTTGGCAGAACGCGCGTGGATTTCTACCAAACGACGTGAAAAGCATGCCGATGCTGCTCTTTTTAACATCCGCACATGGATTTGTGCCAAAACGCGTTTTTAGCATGCGCATGCATCTTTTGGTAGACGCGGACGCAGTTTTCTGCAAAACCACACGATATGCATGCAAATCGTGCTTTTGGCAGAACGCGCGCGTGGATTTCTACCAAACGAAGTGAAAAGCATGCCGATGCTGCTCTTTTTAGCACCCGCACATGGATTTGTGCCAAAACGCGTTTTAAGCATGCGCATGCATCTTTTGGTAGACGCGGACGCAGTTTTCTGCAAAACCACACGATATGCATGCAAATGGTGCTTTTGGCAGAACGCGCGCGTGGATTTCTACCAAACGACGTGAAAAGCATGCCGATGCTGCTCTTTTTAACATCCGCACATGGATTTGTGCCAAAACGCGTTTTTAGCATGCGCATGCATCTTTTGGTAGACGCGGACGCAGTTTTCTGCAAAACCACACGATATGCATGCAAATGGTGCTTTTGGCAGAACGCGCGCGTGGATTTCTACCAAACGACGTGAAAAGCATGCCGATGCTGCTCTTTTTAGCACCCGCACATGGATTTGTGCCAAAACGCGTTTTAAGCATGCGCATGCATCGTTTGGTAGACGCGGACGCAGTTTTCTGCAAAACCACACGATATGCATGCAAATCGTGCTTTTGGCAGAACGCGCGCGTGGATTTCTACCAAACGACGTGAAAAGCATGCCGATGCTGCTCTTTTTAGCACCCGCACATGGATTTGTGCCAAAGCGCGTTTTAAGCATGCGCATGCATCTTTTGGTAGACGCGGACGCAGTTTTCTGCAAAACCACACAATAGGCATGCAAATGGTGCTTTTGGCAGAACGCGCGTGTGGATTTCTACCAAACGACGTGAAAAGCATGCCGATGCTGCTCTTTTTAGCACCCGCACATGGATTTGTGCCAAAACGCGTTTTAAGCATGCGCATGCATCTTTTGGTAGACGCGGACGCAGTTTTCTGCAAAACCACACGATATGCATGCAAATGGTGCTTTTGGCAGAACGCGCGCGTGGATTTCTACCAAACGACGTGAAAAGCATGCCGATGCTGCTCTTTTTAACATCCGCACATGGATTTGTGCCAAAACGCGTTTTTAGCATGCGCATGCATGTTTTGGTAGACGCGGACGCAGTTTTCTGCAAAACCACACGATATGCATGCAAATCGTGCTTTTGGCAGAACGCGCGCGTGGATTTCTACCAAACGACGTGAAAAGCATGCCGATGCTGCTCTTTTTAGCATCCGCACATGGATTTGTGCCAAAGCGCGTTTTAAGCATGCGCATGCATCTTTTGGTAGACGCGGACGCAGTTTTCTGCAAAACCACACGATAGGCATGCAAATGGTGCTTTTGGCAGAACGCGCGCGTGGATTTCTACCAAACAACGTGAAAAGCATGCCGATGCTGCTCTTTTTAGCACCCGCACATGGATTTGTGCCAAAACGCGTTTTTAGCATGCGCATGCATCTTTTGGTAGACGCGGAGGCAGTTTTCTACAAAACCACACGATAGGCATGCAAATGGTGCTTTTGGCAGAACGCGCGCGTGGATTTCTACCAAACAACGTGAAAAGCATACCGATGCTGCTCCTTTTAACATCCGCACATGGATTTGTGCCAAAGCGCGTTTTAAGCATGCGCATGCATCTTTTGGTAGACGCGGACGCAGTTTTCTGCAAAACCACACGATATGCATGCAAATGGTGCTTTTGGCAGAACGCGCGCGTGGATTTCTACCAAACGACGTGAAAAGCATGCCGATGCTGCTCTTTTTAACATCCGCACATGGATTTGTGCCAAAGCGCGTTTCAAGCATGCGCATGCATCTTTTGGTAGACGCGGACGCAGTTTTCTGCAAAACCACACAATAGGCATCCAAATGGTGCTTTTGGCAGAACGCGCGTGTGGATTTCTACCAAACGACGTGAAAAGCATGCCGATGCTGCTCTTTTTAGCACCCGCACATGGATTTGTGCCAAAACGCGTTTTAAGCATGCGCATGCATCTTTTGGTAGACGTGGACGCAGTTTTCTGCAAAACCACACGATATGCATGCAAATGGTGCTTTTGGCAGAACGCGCGCGTGGATTTCTACCAAACGACGTGAAAAGCATGCCGATGCTGCTCTTTTTAACATCCGCACATGGATTTGTGCCAAAACGCGTTTTTAGCATGCGCATGCATCTTTTGGTAGACGCGGACGCAGTTTTCTGCAAAACCACACGATATGCATGCAAATGGTGCTTTTGGCAGAACGCACGCGTGGATTTCTACCAAACGACGTGAAAAGCATGCCGATGCTGCTCTTTTTAGCACCCGCACATGGATTTGTGCCAAAACGCGTTTTAAGCATGCGCATGCATCTTTTGGTAGACGCGGACGCAGTTTTCTGCAAAACCACACGATAGGCATGCAAATGGTGCTTTTGGCAGAACGCGCGCGTGGATTTCTACCAAACGACGTGAAAAGCATGCCGATGCTGCTCTTTTTAGCACCCGCACATGGATTTGTGCCAAAGCGCGTTTTAAGCATGCGCATGCATCTTTTGGTAGACGCGGACGCAGTTTTCTGCAAAACCACACGATAGGCATGCAAATGGTGCTTTTGGCAGAACGCGCGCGTGGATTTCTACCAAACGACGTGAAAAGCATGCCGATGCTGCTCTTTTTAGCGCCCGCACATGGATTTGTGCCAAAAGGCGTTTTTAGCATGCGCATGCATCTTTTGGTAGACGCGGACGCAGTTTTCTGCAAAACCACACGATATGCATGCAAATGGTGCTTTTGGCAGAACGCGCGCGTGGATTTCTACCAAACGACGTGAAAAGCATGCCGATGCTGCTCTTTTTAACATCCGCACATGGATTTGTGCCAAAACGCGTTTTTAGCATGCGCATGCATCTTTTGGTAGACGCGGACGCAGTTTTCTGCAAAACCACACGATATGCATGCAAATGGTGCTTTTGGCAGAACGCGCGCGTGGATTTCTACCAAACGACGTGAAAAGCATGCCGATGCTGCTCTTTTTAGCACCCGCACATGGATTTGTGCCAAAACGCGTTTTTAGCATGCGCATGCATCTTTTGGTAGACGCGGAGGCAGTTTTCTACAAAACCACACGATAGGCATGCAAATGGTGCTTTTGGCAGAACGCGCGCGTGGATTTCTACCAAACAACGTGAAAAGCATACCGATGCTGCTCCTTTTAACATCCGCACATGGATTTGTGCCAAAGCGCGTTTTAAGCATGCGCATGCATCTTTTGGTAGACGCGGACGCAGTTTTCTGCAAAACCACACGATATGCATGCAAATCGTGCTTTTGGCAGAACGCGCGCGTGGATTTCTACCAAACGACGTGAAAAGCATGCCGATGCTGCTCTTTTTAACATCCGCACATGGATTTGTGCCAAAACGCGTTTTTAGCATGCGCATGCATGTTTTGGTAGACGCGGACGCAGTTTTCTGCAAAACCACACGATATGCATGCAAATCGTGCTTTTGGCAGAACGCGCGCGTGGATTTCTACCAAACGACGTGAAAAGCATGCCGATGCTGCTCTTTTTAGCATCCGCACATGGATTTGTGCCAAAGCGCGTTTTAAGCATGCGCATGCATCTTTTGGTAGACGCGGACGCAGTTTTCTGCAAAACCACACGATAGGCATGCAAATGGTGCTTTTGGCAGAACGCGCGCGTGGATTTCTACCAAACAACGTGAAAAGCATGCCGATGCTGCTCTTTTTAGCACCCGCACATGGATTTGTGCCAAAACGCGTTTTTAGCATGCGCATGCATCTTTTGGTAGACGCGGAGGCAGTTTTCTACAAAACCACACGATAGGCATGCAAATGGTGCTTTTGGCAGAACGCGCGCGTGGATTTCTACCAAACAACGTGAAAAGCATACCGATGCTGCTCCTTTTAACATCCGCACATGGATTTGTGCCAAAGCGCGTTTTAAGCATGCGCATGCATCTTTTGGTAGACGCGGACGCAGTTTTCTGCAAAACCACACGATATGCATGCAAATGGTGCTTTTGGCAGAACGCGCGCGTGGATTTCTACCAAACGACGTGAAAAGCATGCCGATGCTGCTCTTTTTAACATCCGCACATGGATTTGTGCCAAAGCGCGTTTCAAGCATGCGCATGCATCTTTTGGTAGACGCGGACGCAGTTTTCTGCAAAACCACACAATAGGCATCCAAATGGTGCTTTTGGCAGAACGCGCGTGTGGATTTCTACCAAACGACGTGAAAAGCATGCCGATGCTGCTCTTTTTAGCACCCGCACATGGATTTGTGCCAAAACGCGTTTTAAGCATGCGCATGCATCTTTTGGTAGACGTGGACGCAGTTTTCTGCAAAACCACACGATATGCATGCAAATGGTGCTTTTGGCAGAACGCGCGCGTGGATTTCTACCAAACGACGTGAAAAGCATGCCGATGCTGCTCTTTTTAACATCCGCACATGGATTTGTGCCAAAACGCGTTTTTAGCATGCGCATGCATCTTTTGGTAGACGCGGACGCAGTTTTCTGCAAAACCACACGATATGCATGCAAATGGTGCTTTTGGCAGAACGCACGCGTGGATTTCTACCAAACGACGTGAAAAGCATGCCGATGCTGCTCTTTTTAGCACCCGCACATGGATTTGTGCCAAAACGCGTTTTAAGCATGCGCATGCATCTTTTGGTAGACGCGGACGCAGTTTTCTGCAAAACCACACGATAGGCATGCAAATGGTGCTTTTGGCAGAACGCGCGCGTGGATTTCTACCAAACGACGTGAAAAGCATGCCGATGCTGCTCTTTTTAGCACCCGCACATGGATTTGTGCCAAAGCGCGTTTTAAGCATGCGCATGCATCTTTTGGTAGACGCGGACGCAGTTTTCTGCAAAACCACACGATAGGCATGCAAATGGTGCTTTTGGCAGAACGCGCGCGTGGATTTCTACCAAACGACGTGAAAAGCATGCCGATGCTGCTCTTTTTAGCACCCGCACATGGATTTGTGCCAAAAGGCGTTTTTAGCATGCGCATGCATCTTTTGGTAGACGCGGACGCAGTTTTCTGCAAAACCACACGATATGCATGCAAATGGTGCTTTTGGCAGAACGCGCGCGTGGATTTCTACCAAACGACGTGAAAAGCATGCCGATGCTGCTCTTTTTAACATCCGCACATGGATTTGTGCCAAAACGCGTTTTTAGCATGCGCATGCATCTTTTGGTAGACGCGGACGCAGTTTTCTGCAAAACCACACGATATGCATGCAAATGGTGCTTTTGGCAGAACGCGCGCGTGGATTTCTACCAAACGACGTGAAAAGCATGCCGATGCTGCTCTTTTTAGCACCCGCACATGGATTTGTGCCAAAACGCGTTTTATGCATGCGCATGCATCTTTTGGTAGACGCGGACGCAGTTTTCTGCAAAACCACACGATATGCATGCAAATGGTGCTTTTGGCAGAACGCGCGCGTGGATTTCTACCAAACGACGTGAAAAGCATGCCGATGCTGCTCTTTTTAACATCCGCACATGGATTTGTGCCAAAACGCGTTTTTAGCATGCGCATGCATCTTTTGGTAGACGCGGACGCAGTTTTCTGCAAAACCACACGATATGCATGCAAATGGTGCTTTTGGCAGAACGCGCGCGTGGATTTCTACCAAACGACGTGAAAAGCATGCCGATGCTGCTCTTTTTAGCACCCGCACATGGATTTGTGCCAAAACGCGTTTTAAGCATGCGCATGCATCTTTTGGTAGACGCGGACGCAGTTTTCTGCAAAACCACACGATATGCATGCAAATGGTGCTTTTGGCAGAACGCGCGCGTGGATTTCTACCAAACGACGTGAAAAGCATGCCGATGCTGCTCTTTTTAACATCCGCACATGGATTTGTGCCATAGCGCGTTTTAAGCATGCGCATGCATCTTTTGGTAGACGCGGACGCAGTTTTCTGCAAAACCACACGATATGCATGCAAATGGTGCTTTTGGCAGAACGCGCGCGTGGATTTCTACCAAACGACGTGAAAAGCATGCCGATGCTGCTCTTTTTAGCACCCGCACATGGATTTGTGCCAAAACGCGTTTTAAGCATGCGCATGCATCTTTTGGTAGACGCGGACGCAGTTTTCTGCAAAACCACACGATATGCATGCAAATGGTGCTTTTGGCAGAACGCGCGCGTGGATTTCTACCAAACGACGTGAAAAGCATGCCGATGCTGCTCTTTTTAACATCCGCACATGGATTTGTGCCATAGCGCGTTTTAAGCATGCGCATGCATCTTTTGGTAGACGCGGACGCAGTTTTCTGCAAAACCACACGATAGGCATGCAAATGGTGCTTTTGGCAGAACGCGCGCGTGGATTTCTACCAAACAACGTGAAAAGCATGCCGATGCTGCTCTTTTTAACATCCACACATGGATTTGTGCCAAAACGCGTTTTTAGCATGCGCATGCATCTTTTGGTAGACGCGGACGCAGTTTTCTGCAAAACCACATGATATGCATGCAAATGGTGCTTTTGGCAGAACGCGCGCGTGGATTTCTACCAAACGACGTGAAAAGAATGCCGATGCTGCTCTTTTTAGCACCCGCACATGGATTTGTGCCAAAACGCGTTTTAAGCATGCGCATGCATCTTTTGGTAGACGCGGACGCAGTTTTCTGCTAAACCACACGATATGCATGCAAATGGTGCTTTTGGCAGAACTCGCGCGTGGATTTCTACCAAACGACGTGAAAAGCATGCCGATGCTGCTCTTTTTAGCACCCGCACATGGATTTGTGCCAAAACGCGTTTTATGCATGCGCATGCATCTTTTGGTAGACGCGGACGCAGTTTTCTGCAAAACCACACGATATGCATGCAAATGGTGCTTTTGGCAGAACGCGCGCGTGGATTTCTACCAAACGACGTGAAAAGCATGCCGATGCTGCTCTTTTTAACATCCGCACATGGATTTGTGCCAAAACGCGTTTTTAGCATGCGCATGCATCTTTTGGTAGACGCGGACGCAGTTTTCTGCAAAACCACCGATAGGCATGCAAATGGTGCTTTTGGCAGAACGCGCGCGTGGATTTCTACCAAACGACGTGAAAAGCATGCCGATGCTGCTCTTTTTAGCACCCGCACATGGATTTGGGCCAAAACGCGTTTTAAGCATGCGCATGCATCTTTTGGTAGACGCGGACGCAGTTTTCTGCAAAACCACACGATATGCATGCAAATGGTGCTTTTGGCAGAACGCGCGCGTGGATTTCTACCAAACGACGTGAAAAGCATGCCGATGCTGCTCTTTTTAACATCCGCACATGGATTTGTGCCAAAACGCGTTTTTAGCATGCGCATGCATCTTTTGGTAGACGCGGACGCAGTTTTCTGCAAAACCACACGATAGGCATGCAAATGGTGCTTTTGGCAGAACGCGCGCGTGGATTTCTACCAAACGAAGTGAAAAGCATGCCGATGCTGCTCTTTTTAGCACCCGCACATGGATTTGTGCCAAAACGCGTTTTAAGCATGCGCATGCATCTTTTGGTAGACGCGGACGCAGTTTTCTGCAAAACCACACGATATGCATGCAAATGGTGCTTTTGGCAGAACGCGCGCGTGGATTTCTACCAAACGACGTGAAAAGCATGCCGATGCTGCTCTTTTTAACATCCGCACATAAATTTGTGCCAAAACGCGTTTTTAGCATGCGCATGCATCTTTCGGTAGACGCGGACGCAGTTTTCTGCAAAACCACACGATATGCATGCAAATCGTGCTTATGGCAGAACGCGCGCGTGGATTTCTACCAAACGACGTGAAAAGCATGCCGATGCTGCTCTTTTTAGCACCCGCACATGGATTTGTGCCAAAACGCGTTTTAAGCATGCGCATGCATCTTTTGGTAGACGCGGACGCAGTTTTTCTGCAAAACCACACGATAGGCATGCAAATGGTGCTTTTGTCAGAACGCGCGCGTGGATTTCTACCAAACGACGTGAAAAGCATGCCGATGCTGCTCTTTTTAGCACCCGCACATGGATTTGTGCCAAAACGCGTTTTAAGCATGCGCATGCATCTTTTGGTAGACGCGGACGCAGTTTTCTGCAAAACCACACGATATGCATGCAAATGGTGCTTTTGGCAGAACGCGCGCGTAGATTTCTACCAAACGACGTGAAAAGCATGCCGATGCTGCTCTTTTTAACATCCGCACATGGATTTGTGCCAAAGCGCGTTTTAAGCATGCGCATGCATGTTTTGGTAGACGCGGACGCAGTTTTCTGCAAAACCACACGATAGGCATGCAAATGGTGCTTTTGGCAGAACGCGCGCGTGGATTTCTACCAAACGACGTGAAAAGCATGCCGATGCTGCTCTTTTTAGCACCCGCACATGGATTTGTGCCAAAACGCGTTTTTAAGCATGCGCATGCATCTTTTGGTAGACGCGGACGCAGTTTTCTGCAAAACCACACGATATGCATGCAAATGGTGCTTTTGGCAGAACGCGCGCGTGGATTTCTACCAAACGACGTGAAAAGCATGCCGATGCTGCTCTTTTTAACATCCGCACATGGATTTGTGCCAAAACGCGTTTTTAGCATGCGCATGCATCTTTCGGTAGACGCGGACGCAGTTTTCTGCAAAACCACACGATATGCATGCAAATCGTGCTTATGGCAGAACGCGCGCGTGGATTTCTACCAAACGACGTGAAAAGCATGCCGATGCTGCTCTTTTTAGCACCCGCACATGGATTTGTGCCAAAACGCGTTTTAAGCATGCGCATGCATCTTTTGGTAGACGCGGACGCAGTTTTCTGCTAAACCACACGATATGCATGCAAATGGTGCTTTTGGCAGAACTCGCGCGTGGATTTCTACCAAACGACGTGAAAAGCATGCCGATGCTGCTCTTTTTAGCACCCGCACATGGATTTGTGCCAAAACGCGTTTTATGCATGCGCATGCATCTTTTGGTAGACGCGGACGCAGTTTTCTGCAAAACCACACGATATGCATGCAAATGGTGCTTTTGGCAGAACGCGCGCGTGGATTTCTACCAAACGACGTGAAAAGCATGCCGATGCTGCTCTTTTTAACATCCGCACATGGATTTGTGCCAAAACGCGTTTTTAGCATGCGCATGCATCTTTTGGTAGACGCGGACGCAGTTTTCTGCAAAACCACCGATAGGCATGCAAATGGTGCTTTTGGCAGAACGCGCGCGTGGATTTCTACCAAACGACGTGAAAAGCATGCCGATGCTGCTCTTTTTAGCACCCGCACATGGATTTGGGCCAAAACGCGTTTTAAGCATGCGCATGCATCTTTTGGTAGACGCGGACGCAGTTTTCTGCAAAACCACACGATATGCATGCAAATGGTGCTTTTGGCAGAACGCGCGCGTGGATTTCTACCAAACGACGTGAAAAGCATGCCGATGCTGCTCTTTTTAACATCCGCACATGGATTTTTGCCAAAACGCGTTTTTAGCATGCGCATGCATCTTTTGGTAGACGCGGACGCAGTTTTCTGCAAAACCACACGATAGGCATGCAAATGGTGCTTTTGGCAGAACGCGCGCGTGGATTTCTACCAAACGAAGTGAAAAGCATGCCGATGCTGCTCTTTTAGCACCCGCACATGGATTTGTGCCAAAACGCGTTTTAAGCATGCGCATGCATCTTTTGGTAGACGCGGACGCAGTTTTCTGCAAAACCACACGATATGCATGCAAATGGTGCTTTTGGCAGAACGCGCGCGTGGATTTCTACCAAACGACGTGAAAAGCATGCCGATGCTGCTCTTTTTAACATCCGCACATGGATTTGTGCCAAAACGCGTTTTTAGCATGCGCATGCATCTTTCGGTAGACGCGGACGCAGTTTTCTGCAAAACCACACGATATGCATGCAAATCGTGCTTATGGCAGAACGCGCGCGTGGATTTCTACCAAACGACGTGAAAAGCATGCCGATGCTGCTCTTTTTAGCACCCGCACATGGATTTGTGCCAAAACGCGTTTTAAGCATGCGCATGCATCTTTTGGTAGACGCGGACGCAGTTTTCTGCAAAACCACACGATAGGCATGCAAATGGTGCTTTTGTCAGAACGCGCGCGTGGATTTCTACCAAACGACGTGAAAAGCATGCCGATGCTGCTCTTTTTAGCACCCGCACATGGATTTGTGCCAAAACGCGTTTTAAGCATGCGCATGCATCTTTTGGTAGACGCGGACGCAGTTTTCTGCAAAACCACACGATATGCATGCAAATGGTGCTTTTGGCAGAACGCGCGCGTAGATTTCTACCAAACGACGTGAAAAGCATGCCGATGCTGCTCTTTTTAACATCCGCACATGGATTTGTGCCAAAGCGCGTTTTAAGCATGCGCATGCATGTTTTGGTAGACGCGGACGCAGTTTTCTGCAAAACCACACGATAGGCATGCAAATGGTGCTTTTGGCAGAACGCGCGCGTGGATTTCTACCAAACGACGTGAAAAGCATGCCGATGCTGCTCTTTTTAGCACCCGCACATGGATTTGTGCCAAAACGCGTTTTTAGCATGCGCATGCATCTTTTGGTAGACGCGGACGCAGTTTTCTGCAAAACCACACGATATGCATGCAAATGGTGCTTTTGGCAGAACGCGCGCGTGGATTTCTACCAAACGACGTGAAAAGCATGCCGATGCTGCTCTTTTTAGCATCCGCACATGGATTTGTGCCAAAGCGCGTTTTAAGCATGCGCATGCATCTTTTGGTAGACGCGGACGCAGTTTTCTGCAAAACCACACGATAGGCATGCAAATGGTGCTTTTGGCAGAACGCAAGCGTGGATTTCTACCAAACAACGTGAAAAGCATGCCGATGCTGCTCTTTTTAACATCCGCACATGGATTTGTGCCAAAGCGCGTTTTAAGCATGCGCATGCATCTTTTGGTAGACGCGGACGCAGTTTTCTGCAAAACCACACGATATGCATGCAAATGGTGCTTTTGGCAGAACGCGCGCGTGGATTTCTACCAAACGACGTGAAAAGCATGCCGATGCTGCTCTTTTTAACATCCGCACATGGATTTGTGCCAAAGCGCGTTTTAAGCATGCGCATGCATCTTTTGGTAGACGCGGACGCAGTTTTCTGCAAAACCACACAATAGGCATGCAAATGGTGCTTTTGGCAGAACGCGCGTGTGGATTTCTACCAAACGACGTGAAAAGCATGCCGATGCTGCTCTTTTTAGCACCCGCACATGGATTTGTGCCAAAACGCGTTTTAAGCATGCGCATGCATCTTTTGGTAGACGCGGACGCAGTTTTCTGCAAAACCACACGATATGCATGCAAATGGTGCTTTTGGCAGAACGCGCGCGTGGATTTCTACCAAACGACGTGAAAAGCATGCCGATGCTGCTCTTTTTAACA
>NW_027460710.1:0-39618 GCF_050947875.1 Dermacentor variabilis | reverse complement strand
CATTTGCATGCATATCGTGTGGTTTTGCAGAAAACTGCGTCCGCGTCTACCAAAAGATGCATGTGCATGCTAAAAACGCGTTTTGCACAAATCCACGTGCGGATGTTAAAAAGAGCTGCATCGGCATGCTTTTCACGTCGTTTGGTAGAAATCCCGCGCGCGTTCTGCCAAAAGCACCATTTGCATGCATATCGTGTGGTTTTGCAGAAAACTGCGTCCGCGTCTACCAAAAGATGCATGCGCATGCTTAAAACGCGTTTTGGCACAAATCCATGTGCGGGTGCTAAAAAGAGCAGCATCGGCATGCTTTTCACGTCGTTTGGTAGAAATCCACACGCGCGTTCTGCCAAAAGCACCATTTGCATGCCTATCGTGTGGTTTTGCAGAAAACTGCGTCCGCGTCTACCAAAAGATGCATGCGCATGCTTAAAACGCGCTTTGGCACAAATCCATGTGCGGATGTTAAAAAGAGCAGCATCGGCATGCTTTTCACGTCGTTTGGTAGAAATCCACGCGCGCGTTCTGCCAAAAGCACCATTTGCATGCATATCGTGTGGTTTTGCAGAAAACTGCGTCCGCGTCTACCAAAAGATGCATGCGCATGCTTAAAACGCGTTTTGCACAAATCCATGTGCGGGTGCTAAAAGGAGCAGCATCGGCATGCTTTTCACGTCGTTTGGTAGAAATCCACACGCGCGTTCTGCCAAAAGCACCATTTGCATGCCTATCGTGTGGTTTTGCAGAAAACTGCGTCCGCGTCTACCAAAAGATGCATGCGCATGCTTAAAACGCGCTTTGGCACAAATCCATGTGCGGATGTTAAAAAGAGCAGCATCGGCATGCTTTTCACGTCGTTTGGTAGAAATCCACACGCGCGTTCTGCCAAAAGCACCATTTGCATGCATATCGTGTGGTTTTGCAGAAAACTGCGTCCGCGTCTACCAAAAGATGCATGTGCATGCTAAAAACGCGTTTTGGCACAAATCCATGTGCGGATGTTAAAAAGAGCAGCATCGGCATGCTTTTCACGTCGTTTGGTAGAAATCCACGCGCGCGTTCTGCCAAAAGCACCATTTGCATGCATATCGGTGTGGTTTTGCAGAAAACTGCGTCCGCGTCTACCAAAAGATGCATGCGCATGCTTAAAACGCGCTTTGGCACAAATCCATGTGCGGGTGCTAAAAAGAGCAGCATCGGCATGCTTTTCACGTCGTTTGGTAGAAATCCACACGCGCGTTCTGCAAAAGCACCATTTGCATGCCTATCGTGTGGTTTTGCAGAAAACTGCGTCCGCGTCTACCAAAAGATGCATGCGCATGCTTAAAACGCGTTTTGGCACAAATCCATGTGCGGGTGCTAAAAAGAGCAGCATCGGCATGCTTTTCACGTCGTTTGGTAGAAATCCACACGCGCGTTCTGCCAAAAGCACCATTTGCATGCCTATCGTGTGGTTTTGCAGAAAACTGCGTCCGCGTCTACCAAAAGATGCATGCGCATGCTTAAAACGCGCTTTGCACAAATCCATGTGCGGATGGTTAAAAAGAGCAGCATCGGCATGCTTTTCACGTCGTTTGGTAGAAATCCACGCGCGCGTTCTGCCAAAAGCACCATTTGCATGCATATCGTGGTGGTTTTGCAGAAAACTGCGTCCGCGTCTACCAAAAGATGCATGCGCATGCTTAAAACGCGTTTTGGCACAAATCCATGTGCGGGTGCTAAAAAGAGTAGCATCGGCATGCTTTTCACGTCGTTTGGTAGAAATCCACACGCGCGTTCTGCCAAAAGCACCATTTGCATGCCTATCGTGTGGTTTTGCAGAAAACTGCGTCCGCGTCTACCAAAAGATGCATGCGCATGCTTAAAACGCGCTTTGGCACAAATCCATGTGCGGATGTTAAAAAGAGCAGCATCGGCATGCTTTTCACGTCGTTTGGTAGAAATCCACACGCGCGTTCTGCCAAAAGCACCATTTGCATGCATATCGTGTGGTTTTGCAGAAAACTGCGTCCGCGTCTACCAAAAGATGCATGCGCATGCTAAAAACGCGTTTTGGCACAAATCCATGTGCGGGTGCTAAAAAGAGCAGCATCGGCATGCTTTTCACGTCGTTTGTAGAAATCCACGCGCGCGTTCTGCCCAAAAAGCACCATTTGCATGCATATCGTGTGGTTTTGCAGAAACTGCGTCCGCGTCAACCAAAAGATGCATTGCGCATGCTTAAAACGCGCTTTGGCACAAATCATGTGCGGGTGCTAAAAAGAGCAGCATCGGCATGCTTTTCACGTCGTTTGGTAGAAATCCACACGCGCGTTCTGCCAAAAGCACCATTTGCATGCATATCGTGTGGTTTTGCAGAAAACTGCGTCCGCGTCTACCAAAAGATGCATGCGCATGCTTAAAACGCGCTTTGGCACAAATCCATGTGCGGATGTTAAAAAGAGCAGCATCGGCATGCTTTTCACGTCGTTTGGTAGAAATCCACGCGCGCGGTTCTGCCAAAAGCACCATTTGCATGCATATCGTGTGGTTTTGCAGAAAACTGCGTCCGCGTCTACCAAAAGATGCATGCGCATGCTTAAAACGCGTTTTGGCACAAATCCATGTGCGGGTGCTAAAAAGAGCAGCATCGGCATGCTTTCACGTCGTTTGTAGAAATCCACACGCGCGTTCTGCCAAAAGCACCATTTGCATGCCTATCGTGTGGTTTTGCAGAAAACTGCGTCCGCGTCTACCAAAAGATGCATGCGCATGCTTAAAACGCGCTTTGCACAAATCCATGTGCGGATGTTAAAAAGAGCAGCATCGGCATGCTTTTCACGTCGTTTGGTAGAAATCCACACGCGCGTTCTGCCAAAAGCACCATTTGCATGCATATCGTGTGGTTTTGCAGAAAACTGCGTCCGCGTCTACCAAAAGATGCATGTGCATGCTAAAAACGCGTTTTGGCACAAATCCACGTGCGGATGTTAAAAAGAGCAGCATCGGCATGCTTTTCACGTCGTTTGGTAGAAATCCACGCGCGCGTTCTGCCAAAAGCACCATTTGCATGCATATCGTGTGGTTTTGCAGAAAACTGCGTCCGCGTCTACCAAAAGATGCATGCGCATGCTTAAAACGCGTTTTGGCACAAATCCATGTGCGGGTGCTAAAAAGAGCAGCATCGGCATGCTTTTCACGTCGTTTGGTAGAAATCCACACGCGCGTTCTGCCAAAAGCACCATTTGCATGCCTATCGTGTGGTTTTGCAGAAAACTGCGTCCGCGTCTACCAAAAGATGCATGCGCATGCTTAAAACGCGCTTTGGCACAAATCCATGTGCGGATGTTAAAAAGAGCAGCATCGGCATGCTTTTCACGTCGTTTGGTAGAAATCCACGCGCGCGTTCTGCCAAAAGCACCATTTGCATGCATATCGTGTGGTTTTGCAGAAAACTGCGTCCGCGTCTACCAAAAGATGCATGCGCATGCTTAAAACGCGTTTTGGCACAAATCCATGTGCGGGTGCTAAAAGGAGCAGCATCGGCATGCTTTCACGTCGTTTGGTAGAAATCCACACGCGCGTTCTGCCAAAAGCACCATTTGCATGCCTATCGTGTGGTTTTGCAGAAAACTGCGTCCGCGTCTACCAAAAGATGCATGCGCATGCTTAAAACGCGCTTTGGCACAAATCCATGTGCGGATGTTTAAAAAGAGCAGCATCGGCATGCTTTTCACGTCGTTTGGTAGAAATCCACACGCGCGTTCTGCCAAAAGCACCATTTGCATGCATATCGTGTGGTTTTGCAGAAAACTGCGTCCGCGTCTACCAAAAGATGCATGTGCATGCTAAAAACGCGTTTTGG
The DNA here is from genome assembly GCF_050947875.1 of Dermacentor variabilis. NCBI lineage: Eukaryota > Metazoa > Arthropoda > Arachnida > Ixodida > Ixodidae > Dermacentor > Dermacentor variabilis. Next base: position 35,777 of record NW_027460710.1, on the reverse strand, counting down.
CACAAATCCATGTGCGGATGTTTAAAAAGAGCAGCATCGGCATGCTTTTCACGTCGTTTGGTAGAAATCCACGCGCGCGTTCTGCCAAAAGCACCATTTGCATGCATATCGTGTGGTTTTGCAGAAAACTGCGTCCGCGTCTACCAAAAGATGCATGCGCATGCTTAAAACGCGCTTTGGCACAAATCCATGTGCGGGTGCTAAAAAGAGCAGCATCGGCATGCTTTTCACGTCGTTTGGTAGAAATCCACACGCGCGTTCTGCCAAAAGCACCATTTGCATGCCTATCGTGTGGTTTTGCAGAAAACTGCGTCCGCGTCTACCAAAAGATGCATGCGCATGCTTAAAACGCGTTTTGGCACAAATCCATGTGCGGGTGCTAAAAAGAGCAGCATCGGCATGCTTTTCACGTCGTTTGGTAGAAATCCACACGCGCGTTCTGCCAAAAGCACCATTTGCATGCCTATCGTGTGGTTTTGCAGAAAACTGCGTCCGCGTCTACCAAAAGATGCATGCGCATGCTTAAAACGCGCTTTGGCACAAATCCATGTGCGGATGTTAAAAAGAGCAGCATCGGCATGCTTTTCACGTCGTTTGGTAGAAATCCACGCGCGCGTTCTGCCAAAAGCACCATTTGCATGCATATCGTGTGGTTTTGCAGAAAACTGCGTCCGCGTCTACCAAAAGATGCATGCGCATGCTTAAAACGCGTTTTGGCACAAATCCATGTGCGGGTGCTAAAAAGAGTAGCATCGGCATGCTTTTCACGTCGTTTGGTAGAAATCCACACGCGCGTTCTGCCAAAAGCACCATTTGCATGCCTATCGTGTGGTTTGCAGAAAACTGCGTCCGCGTCTACCAAAAGATGCATGCGCATGCTTAAAACGCGCTTTGGCACAAATCCATGTGCGGATGTTAAAAAGAGCAGCATCGGCATGCTTTTCACGTCGTTTGGTAGAAATCCACACGCGCGTTCTGCCAAAAGCACCATTTGCATGCATATCGTGTGGTTTTGCAGAAAACTGCGTCCGCGTCTACCAAAAGATGCATGCGCATGCTAAAAAGCGCGTTTTGGCACAAATCCATGTGCGGGTGCTAAAAGAGCAGCATCGGCATGCTTTCACGTCGTTTGGTAGAAATCCACACGCGCGTTCTGCCAAAGCACCATTTGCATGCATATCGTGTGGTTTTGCAGAAAACTGCGTCCGCGTCTACCAAAAGATGCATGCGCATGCTTAAAACGCGCTTTGGCACAAATCCATGTGCGGATGTTAAAAAGAGCAGCATCGGCATGCTTTTCACGTCGTTTGGTAGAAATCCACGCGCGCGTTCTGCCAAAAGCACCATTTGCATGCATATCGTGTGGTTTTGCAGAAAACTGCGTCCGCGTCTACCAAAAGATGCATGCGCATGCTTAAAACGCGTTTTGGCACAAATCCATGTGCGGGTGCTAAAAAGAGCAGCATCGGCATGCTTTTCACGTCGTTTGGTAGAAATCCACACGCGCGTTCTGCCAAAAGCACCATTTGCATGCCTATCGTGTGGTTTTGCAGAAAACTGCGTCCGCGTCTACCAAAAGATGCATGCGCATGCTTAAAACGCGCTTTGGCACAAATCCATGTGCGGATGTTAAAAAGAGCAGCATCGGCATGCTTTTTCACGTCGTTTGGTAGAAATCCACACGCGCGTTCTGCCAAAGCACCATTTGCATGCATATCGTGTGGTTTTGCAGAAAACTGCGTCCGCGTCTACCAAAAGATGCATGTGCATGCTAAAAACGCGTTTGGCACAAATCCACGTGCGGATGTTAAAAAGAGCAGCATCGGCATGCTTTTCACGTCGTTTGGTAGAAATCCACGCGCGCGTTCTGCCAAAAGCACCATTTGCATGCATATCGTGTGGTTTTGCAGAAAACTGCGTCCGCGTCTACCAAAAGATGCATGCGCATGCTTAAAACGCGTTTTGGCACAAATCCATGTGCGGGTGCTAAAAAGAGCAGCATCGGCATGCTTTTCACGTCGTTTGGTAGAAATCCACACGCGCGTTCTGCCAAAAGCACCATTTGCATGCCTATCGTGTGGTTTTGCAGAAAACTGCGTCCGCGTCTACCAAAAGATGCATGCGCATGCTTAAAACGCGCTTTGGCACAAATCCATGTGCGGATGTTAAAAAGAGCAGCATCGGCATGCTTTTCACGTCGTTTGGTAGAAATCCACGCGCGCGTTCTGCCAAAAGCACCATTTGCATGCATATCGTGTGGTTTTGCAGAAAACTGCGTCCGCGTCTACCAAAAGATGCATGCGCATGCTTAAAACGCGTTTTGGCACAAATCCATGTGCGGGTGCTAAAAGGAGCAGCATCGGCATGCTTTTCACGTCGTTTGGTAGAAATCCACACGCGCGTTCTGCCAAAAGCACCATTTGCATGCCTATCGTGTGGTTTTGCAGAAAACTGCGTCCGCGTCTACCAAAAGATGCATGCGCATGCTTAAAACGCGCTTTGGCACAAATCCATGTGCGGATGTTAAAAAGAGCAGCATCGGCATGCTTTTCACGTCGTTTGGTAGAAATCCACACGCGCGTTCTGCCAAAAGCACCATTTGCATGCATATCGTGTGGTTTTGCAGAAAACTGCGTCCGCGTCTACCAAAAGATGCATGTGCATGCTAAAAACGCGTTTTGGCACAAATCCATGTGCGGATGTTAAAAAGAGCAGCATCGGCATGCTTTTCACGTCGTTTGGTAGAAATCCACGCGCGCGTTCTGCCAAAAGCACCATTTGCATGCATATCGTGTGGTTTTGCAGAAAACTGCGTCCGCGTCTACCAAAAGATGCATGCGCATGCTTAAAACGCGCTTTGGCACAAATCCATGTGCGGGTGCTAAAAAGAGCAGCATCGGCATGCTTTTCACGTCGTTTGGTAGAAATCCACACGCGCGTTCTGCCAAAAGCACCATTTGCATGCCTATCGTGTGGTTTTGCAGAAAACTGCGTCCGCGTCTACCAAAAGATGCATGCGCATGCTTAAAACGCGTTTTGGCACAAATCCATGTGCGGGTGCTAAAAAGAGCAGCATCGGCATGCTTTTCACGTCGTTTGGTAGAAATCCACACGCGCGTTCTGCCAAAAGCACCATTTGCATGCCTATCGTGTGGTTTTGCAGAAAACTGCGTCCGCGTCTACCAAAAGATGCATGCGCATGCTTAAAACGCGCTTTGGCACAAATCCATGTGCGGATGTTAAAAAGAGCAGCATCGGCATGCTTTTCACGTCGTTTGGTAGAAATCCACGCGCGCGTTCTGCCAAAAGCACCATTTGCATGCATATCGTGTGGTTTTGCAGAAAACTGCGTCCGCGTCTACCAAAAGATGCATGCGCATGCTTAAAACGCGTTTTGGCACAAATCCATGTGCGGGTGCTAAAAAGAGTAGCATCGGCATGCTTTTCACGTCGTTTGGTAGAAATCCACACGCGCGTTCTGCCAAAAGCACCATTTGCATGCCTATCGTGTGGTTTTGCAGAAAACTGCGTCCGCGTCTACCAAAAGATGCATGCGCATGCTTAAAACGCGCTTTGGCACAAATCCATGTGCGGATGTTAAAAAGAGCAGCATCGGCATGCTTTTCACGTCGTTTGGTAGAAATCCACACGCGCGTTCTGCCAAAAGCACCATTTGCATGCATATCGTGTGGTTTTGCAGAAAACTGCGTCCGCGTCTACCAAAAGATGCATGCGCATGCTAAAAACGCGTTTTGGCACAAATCCATGTGCGGGTGCTAAAAAGAGCAGCATCGGCATGCTTTTCACGTCGTTTGGTAGAAATCCACACGCGCGTTCTGCCAAAAGCACCATTTGCATGCCTATCGTGTGGTTTTGCAGAAAACTGCGTCCGTGTCTACCAAAAGATGCATGCGCATGCTTAAAACGCGCTTTGGCACAAATCCATGTGCGGATGTTAAAAAGAGCAGCATCGGCATGCTTTTCACGTCGTTTGGTAGAAATCCACGCGCGCGTTCTGCCAAAAGCACCATTTGCATGCATATCGTGTGGTTTTGCAGAAAACTGCGTCCGCGTCTACCAAAAGATGCATGCGCATGCTTAAAACGCGTTTTGGCACAAATCCATGTGCGGGTGCTAAAAAGAGCAGCATCGGCATGCTTTTCACGTCGTTTGGTAGAAATCCACACGCGCGTTCTGCCAAAAGCACCCTTTGCATGCCTATCGTGTGGTTTTGCAGAAAACTGCGTCCGCGTCTACCAAAAGATGCATGCGCATGCTTAAAACGCGCTTTGGCACAAATCCATGTGCGGATGTTAAAAAGAGCAGCATCGGCATGCTTTTCACGTCGTTTGGTAGAAATCCACACGCGCGTTCTGCCAAAAGCACCATTTGCATGCATATCGTGTGGTTTTGCAGAAAACTGCGTCCGCGTCTACCAAAAGATGCATGTGCATGCTAAAAACGCGTTTTGGCACAAATCCACGTGCGGATGTTAAAAAGAGCAGCATCGGCATGCTTTTCACGTCGTTTGGTAGAAATCCACGCGCGCGTTCTGCCAAAAGCACCATTTGCATGCATATCGTGTGGTTTTGCAGAAAACTGCGTCCGCGTCTACCAAAAGATGCATGCGCATGCTTAAAACGCGTTTTGGCACAAATCCATGTGCGGGTGCTAAAAAGAGCAGCATCGGCATGCTTTTCACGTCGTTTGGTAGAAATCCACACGCGCGTTCTGCCAAAAGCACCATTTGCATGCCTATCGTGTGGTTTTGCAGAAAACTGCGTCCGCGTCTACCAAAAGATGCATGCGCATGCTTAAAACGCGCTTTGGCACAAATCCATGTGCGGATGTTAAAAAGAGCAGCATCGGCATGCTTTTCACGTCGTTTGGTAGAAATCCACGCGCGCGTTCTGCCAAAAGCACCATTTGCATGCATATCGTGTGGTTTTGCAGAAAACTGCGTCCGCGTCTACCAAAAGATGCATGCGCATGCTTAAAACGCGTTTTGGCACAAATCCATGTGCGGGTGCTAAAAAGAGCAGCATCGGCATGCTTTTCACGTCGTTTGGTAGAAATCCACACGCGCGTTCTGCCAAAAGCACCATTTGCATGCCTATCGTGTGGTTTTGCAGAAAACTGCGTCCGCGTCTACCAAAAGATGCATGCGCATGCTTAAAACGCGCTTTGGCACAAATCCATGTGCGGATGTTAAAAAGAGCAGCATCGGCATGCTTTTCACGTCGTTTGGTAGAAATCCACACGCGCGTTCTGCCAAAAGCACCATTTGCATGCATATCGTGTGGTTTTGCAGAAAACTGCGTCCGCGTCTACCAAAAGATGCATGAGCATGCTTAAAACGCGCTTTGGCACAAATCCATATGCGGATGTTAAAAAGAGCAGCGTCGGCATGCTTTTCACGTCGTTTGGTAGAAATCCACGCGCGCGTTCTGCCAAAAGCACCATTTGCATGCATATCGTGTGGTTTTGCAGAAAACTGCGTCCGCGTCTACCAAAAGATGCATGCGCATGCTTAAAACGCGTTTTGGCACAAATCCATGTGCGGGTGCTAAAAAGAGCAGCATCGGCATGCTTTTCACGTCATTTGGTAGAAATCCACACGCGCGTTCTGCCAAAAGCACCATTTGCATGCATATGGGGGCACGACACCGCACGCTGTACCATGCTCAAGCCGCTTCTGACGTTACAGGTTCTGCTGTTCTGGCTGCCTGCTGCTGAATGCCCCTTCCCTCAAGTCCCGTCAACCGTTCACAGTGCGGAGTGCGCGGTCAACGCCCAAATGCTCGGCACGGTACTCAACGACGCTCCGAACCTAGCCCGGAAACCACTGCTCGCCTGGCAACCCATTTCTTCATCGACGTCATCAATCACCGGACCCGCCCACACAGCATATATACCGCGACCCGCCGCAGATCACCTGGGGCACGACACCGCACGCTGTACCATGCTCAAGCCGCTTCTGACGTTACAGGTTCTGCTGTTCTGGCTGCCTGCTGCTGAATGCCCCTTCTCTCAAGTCCCGTCAACCGTTCACAGTGCGGAGTGCGCGGTCAACGCCCGTGTGCTCGGCACGGTACTCAACGACGCTCCGAACCTAGCCCGGAAACCACTGCTCGCCGGGCAACCCATTTCTTCATCGACGTCATCAATCACCGGACCCGCCCACATAGCATATATACCGCGACCCGCCGCAGATCACCTGGGGCACGACACCGCACGCTGTACCATGCTCAAGCCGCTTCTGACGTTACAGGTTGGTTACCTGAACAATTCCATTGAATGCAAAAGCAGCAACCGCTGCCTTGTAGCGGTGTCTTGCCCCTATGTGATCAAGTGGCGTAGCGCTGTGCAAATGTGTTGTGACTGTATATTATCCCACCTGTTATCCCAACTGATGTTATACCTATCGGGCGACGTAGAGCTCAACCCAGGACCACCGACATTATTTGATAATTCATCCGTTCTAGAAGCCCTCAAACGCCTTGAGGACACACAGGTCAGCATATCAAATGAGCTAAAGGAATTTAAGGCTACGCAAGACAACCACGAAAAGCTAATATCCGAACTGAACAACCGCATTTCTTTGTTGGAATTTGCTCATAAGAAGGAATCAGCGGATTCGAAAATAGAAGAAACTAACGAAATAAAACGAGAGCTTGCAGTCCTTCAGGCCGCCAATATTGACGCAAGCAATCGTATGCGAAGAAACAACTTACTTTTTTTTGGTCTTAAGGACTGCGAAAAAGAAAGTTGGGAAGAGTCCGAAAAACAGGTACGAGCCCTTTGCTCTACTGAGCTCGGTGTGGAACTAGACACAGGTAGTATAGAACGTGCACATCGACTCGGAAAATACCGTACGGATAAACAGCGCCCAATCATTATTAAATTAGCTCATTTTAAAACAAAAGAAAACATTCTGTCGTGTGGGCCCAAACTTAAAGACACGGTCTACGCAATCAGAGAAGATTTTGCCCCTGAAACTCGCCTTGCTCGTTCCAAACTTCTGCAGTTCATCCGCCCCAAAAAATGTGCCTTCAAACTACGACTTGACAAGCTGCATGTTGGAAAACAGTGCTTTACGTACAACACCACTACTGACACGGTGACGGAATGTACGGCACGTGTTCCCAACGCTGACAGTAGTGAATGACGCGCAACGAATCATGTTCACAACAGACGTCCTCCATCTTACCTCGACATCCATATCGCATTTACCAACATAAGGAGCGTAATTCCAAAGCGTGGCCAGCTTCTTAGCTTCATCGACGACATTGACGCGCACGTTATCATTCTAACTGAAACCTGGCTAACTGAAGATATCCTCGATAACGAAGTCCTTCCCGCTAATCTTAACTTCACCATGTACCGTCGCGATCGCAGCAACCGTAGAGGGGGCGGTGTTCTAATAGCTGTAAGAAATACATTGTCATCATCCTTAGTATGCCACGACGACGTACTCGAATTATCATGGGTTTGTGTTCATACCTCATCTGTGAAAGCTATAATTGGCATTTGTTACCGGCCACCCGATTGTGGGACATTTTTCATCAGCTCACTCTACCGTAGTTTAGCGTATATCAGGGATAACTTCCCCAAATCACCTCTTTTTCTATTTGGCGATTTTAATTTCCCCCAGATTAACTGGCCTCTACTTAGCGTACCTGGTAAATCGCAGTCCAGTGAGCCAAAGCAATTCCTCGATCTAACCCTTGATTTCAGTCTCCATCAAGTCATAACACTTCCAACAAGAGGGAATAACACCCTTGATCTCTTGCTGACGTGCAGTCCTGAAGACATTAAAGGTGTAACGGCTCTTCCTGGACTAAGTGACCATGCACTTCTACACATTTCCATATCATTACTGCTGAAAGTTAGATCAACCGCTGAAAAGATAATCTTCAATTACAATAAAGCGAACTTCGATGCCATCAACGCGGAACTTACACGGTTTTATGAGCATTTCCGCGAGTCTTATCTATCCAGAACAGTTAACCATAACTGGGAATTATACAAAACAGTAATGATAAACCTCAGAAACAAATACATTCCAAAAATAAATATTAGGTCCGATCATAGCAATGAGTGGTTTACCGTAAGCCTGAAACGTCTCCTAAACAAGAAAAAGCGCCTTTATCGATCAGCAATGAAATCTAACTCCCCTACTACATGGGACCGATATCATCAATGTACAAAAACGTACATTGAAAGCTTAGCTGCTGCAAAAAATAAATTCTTTTCCATCGATCTACATAGAATCCTACAGTCGAATCCCAACAAATTCTGGCGCATTCTATCCCCTAGGTCTCGCCCGAACCAAATAGCGCTTATGGGAACTAATGGAGAACCAGTCCAACCAGATCAGTGTGCCAGCGTTTTGAACCGCTATTTCGTCTCGGTGTTTTCTCCTGTAAGCAACACTACCGCCATAACTTCACCAGAATCCTCATCAGTGGCGATGCCTATGATCCAGGTTGATACTAACGGTATCAGCAACCTTATTGCTTCTCTAAAACTGTCGTCGTCAGCAGGCTGTGATCATATCAATAGTAAACTACTAAAAAACACATCAACGACTTCGGCTCAGATACTACAATTGATCTTTACCCAGTCTTTAGAATCCGAGGAAGTTCCGGATGATTGGAAAATTGCCCAAATCATCCCAGTCTTTAAATCCGGTGACCGCAAATTAGCCTCTAATTACCGTCCTATTTCCCTAACCAGTGTGCCATCAAAATTACTCGAACACATTATATCCACAAACCTAATGACACATCTTGAATCTATCAACTTTTTTTATCCGCACCAGCATGGTTTTAGGAAACACCTTTCATGTGAAACCCAGCTTGCAGAGTTCATACACGATTTGCTCGAATCCATGGATGCCAACCTCCAAATAGATGCTATATTCCTCGATTACTCCAAAGCATTTGATCGGGTCCCACACAATCATTTACTACAAAAACATTCATCACTAGGAATACCCGTCAACCTAATCCGATGGATCGAAAGTTTTCTTTCAGGGCGCAAGCAGTTCACTTCCACAAATGATAGCCACTCTCCTCTTTCCAATGTAACATCGGGAGTCCCTCAGGGCGCTGGCCTGTCACCACTACTATTCCTAATTTACATTAATGACCTCCCTTGCAATATAAAATCGGAATTACGGCTTTTTGCCGATGATTGCGTCATATACAGAGTGATTAGGGCAACCAGCGATTCATCTTTTCTTCAGTCCGATCTTGACACTGTCTCCTCTTGGTGCGATAAATCCCTCCTCTCCTTAAACATTAACAAATGCAAATCCATGTCTTTCACCAGAAAACGCACCGTGAATCTGCACCAATACAGTATTGGCTCATTTTCCATAGATTCCGCATTATCCTACAGATATCTTGGCCTCCATCTAACACCATCGCTATCATGGGTAACCCACGTTCAAAACATCTGCGCTGCAGCCTCTCGCACACTCGGATACCTGCGCCGTAACTTGAAGGCCGCATCCCCCGACATAAAAAAACTAGCATATATAACATTCATTCGCCCAAAACTAGAATATGCCTCATCCATTTGGCACCCATCACAAACGTACCTCGCCGCTGACCTTGAAGCCGTGCAGAATCGCGCCGTCCGATTTATATCATCATGCTATTCAAGAAAAACCAGTATTACCGCGCTGAAACACTCCCTGGCCATCCCATCACTCGAGACACGCCGCATTATATCTCGCCTCTGTCTTCTTCATCATTTCTACTATCACCCACGCACGAGACACGAAAAGCTGCAACCCCCGCACAGGACGTCCAGCCGCCTAAGCCATGACCATAGCATCGCACGCATCAACTGTCGCACCCTAGCTCTAAAGTCATCATTTTTTCCGGACGCGATAGCACTATGGAATGGCCTGCCAAATACCATCGCATCATGCACTAACCGCACATCATTCCGGGATAAATTAAATGACCATTTTTCGTGAGGGCAAAAGGTTCCTATCATATTAGATTTGGCACTCTGAACCGTTGATTATCTTTATTTTTACTTGTTTTCCGTGTGATGCCTTTTTCATTGTATTTTTCTCGTGTATTAATTGAGTGCTTCATATATACATCTATATATTTTTTTTTTCTCTCGTGTTTAATTCCCGTGAAATTCACTTTGCATTGTATACGCGTGACAAGAACATTTAACTGTTACATACTCTTTATTTGTTATTGTTATCTCTTGTCAATTTATTCTTTCTCTTTGACCTTGATTTTGCTCCCCCCTTATGTAATGCCTTCGGGCCTTTAAGGGAAAAATAAATGAAATGAAATGAAATATCGTGTGGTTTTGCAGAAAACTGCGTCCGCGTCTACCAAAAGATGCATGTGCATGCTAAAAACGCGTTTTGGCACAAATCCATGTGCGGGTGCTAAAAAGAGCAGCATCGGCATGCTTTTCACGTCGTTTGGTAGAAATCCACGCGCGCGTTCTGCCAAAAGCACCATTTGCATGCCTATCGTGTGGTTTTGCAGAAAACTGCGTCCGCGTCTACCAAAAGATGCATGCGCATGCTTAAAACGCGTTTTGGCACAAATCCATGTGCGGATGTTAAAAAGAGCAGCATCGGCATGCTTTTCACGTCGTTTGGTAGAAATCCACGCGCGCGTTCTGCCAAAAGCACCATTTGCATGCATATCGTGTGGTTTTGCAGAAAACTGCGTCCGCGTCTACCAAAAGATGCATGTGCATGCTAAAAACGCGTTTTGGCACAAATCCATGTGCGGGTGCTAAAAAGAGCAGCATCGGCATGCTTTTCACGTCGTTTGGTAGAAATCCACACGCGCGTTCTGCCAAAAGCACCATTTGCATGCCTATCGTGTGGTTTTGCAGAAAACTGCGTCCGCGTCTACCAAAAGATGCATGCGCATGCTTAAAACGCGCTTTGGCACAAATCCATGTGCGGATGATAAAAAGAGCAGCATCGGCATGCTTTTCACGTCGTTTGGTAGAAATCCACGCGCGCGTTCTGCCAAAAGCACCATTTGCATGCATATCGTGTGGTTTTGCAGAAAACTGCGTCCGCGTCTACCAAAAGATGCATGCGCATGCTTAAAACGCGTTTTGGCACAAATCCATGTGCGGGTGCTAAAAAGAGCAGCATCGGCATGCTTTTCACGTCGTTTGGTAGAAATCCACACGCGCGTTCTGCCAAAAGCACCATTTGCATGCCTATCGTGTGGTTTTGCAGAAAACTGCGTCCGCGTCTACCAAAAGATGCATGCGCATGCTTAAAACGCGCTTTGGCACAAATCCATGTGCGGATGTTAAAAAGAGCAGCATCGGCATGCTTTTCACGTCGTTTGGTAGAAATGCACGCGCGCGTTCTGCCAAAAGCACCATTTGCATGCATATCGTGTGGTTTTGCAGAAAACTGCGTCCGCGTCTACCAAAAGATGCATGCGCATGCTTAAAACGCGTTTTGGCACAAATCCATGTGCGGGTGCTAAAAAGAGCAGCATCGGCATGCTTTTCACGTCGTTTGGTAGAAATCCACACGCGCGTTCTGCCAAAAGCACCATTTGCATGCCTATCGTGTGGTTTTGCAGAAAACTGCGTCCGCGTCTACCAAAAGATGCATGCGCATGCTTAAAACGCGCTTTGGCACAAATCCATGTGCGGATGTTAAAAAGAGCAGCATCGGCATGCTTTTCACGTCGTTTGGTAGAAATCCACACGCGCGTTCTGCCAAAAGCACCATTTGCATGCCTATCGTGTGGTTTTGCAGAAAACTGCGTCCGCGTCTACCAAAAGATGCATGCGCATGCTTAAAACGCGTTTTGGCACAAATCCATGTGCGGGTGCTAAAAAGAGCAGCATGGGCATGCTTTTCACGTCGTTTGGTAGAAATCCACACGCGCGTTCTGCCAAAAGCACCATTTGCATGCCTATCGTGTGGTTTTGCAGAAAACTGCTTCCGCGTCTACCAAAAGATGCATGCGCATGCTTAAAACGCGCTTTGGCACAAATCCATGTGCGGATGTTAAAAAGAGCAGCATCGGCATGCTTTTCACGTCGTTTGGTAGAAATCCACGCGCGCGTTCTGCCAAAAGCACCATTTGCATGCATATCGTGTGGTTTTGCAGAAAACTGCGTCCGCGTCTACCAAAAGATGCATGCGCATGCTTAAAACGCGTTTTGGCACAAATCCATGTGCGGATGTTAAAAAGAGCAGCGTCGGCATGCTTTTCACGTCGTTTGGTAGAAATCCACGCGCGCGTTCTGCCAAAAGCACCATTTGCATGCATATCGTGTGGTTTTGCAGAAAACTGCGTCCGCGTCTACCAAAAGATGCATGCGCATGCTTAAAACGCGTTTTGGCACAAATCCATGTGCGGGTGCTAAAAAGAGCAGCATCGGCATGCTTTTCACGTCGTTTGGTAGAAATCCACACGCGCGTTCTGCCAAAAGCACCATTTGCATGCCTATCGTGTGGTTTTGCAGAAAACTGCGTCCGCGTCTACCAAAAGATGCATGCGCATGCTTAAAACGCGCTTTGGCACAAATCCATGTGCGGATGTTAAAAAGAGCAGCATCGGCATGCTTTTCACGTCGTTTGGTAGAAATCCACGCGCGCGTTCTGCCAAAAGCACCATTTGCATGCATATCGTGTGGTTTTGCAGAAAACTGCGTCCGCGTCTACCAAAAGATGCATGCGCATGCTTAAAACGCGTTTTGGCACAAATCCATGTGCGGGTGCTAAAAAGAGCAGCATCGGCATGCTTTTCACGTCGTTTGGTAGAAATCCACACGCGCGTTCTGCCAAAAGCACCATTTGCATGCCTATCGTGTGGTTTTGCAGAAAACTGCGTCCGCGTCTACCAAAAGATGCATGCGCATGCTTAAAACGCGCTTTGGCACAAATCCATGTGCGGATGTTAAAAAGAGCAGCATCGGCATGCTTTTCACGTCGTTTGGTAGAAATCCACACGCGCGTTCTGCCAAAAGCACCATTTGCATGCATATCGTGTGGTTTTGCAGAAAACTGCGTCCGCGTCTACCAAAAGATGCATGTGCATGCTAAAAACGCGTTTTGGCACAAATCCATGTGCGGGTGCTAAAAAGAGCAGCATCGGCATGCTTTTCACGTCGTTTGGTAGAAATCCACGCGCGCGTTCTGCCAAAAGCACCATTTGCATGCCTATCGTGTGGTTTTGCAGAAAACTGCGTCCGCGTCTACCAAAAGATGCATGCGCATGCTTAAAACGCGTTTTGGCACAAATCCATGTGCGGATGTTAAAAAGAGCAGCATCGGCATGCTTTTCACGTCGTTTGGTAGAAATCCACGCGCGTGTTCTGCCAAAAGCACCATTTGCATGCATATCGTGTGGTTTTGCAGAAAACTGCGTCCGCGTCTACCAAAAGATGCATGCGCATGCTTAAAACGCGTTTTGGCACAAATCCATGTGCGGGTGCTAAAAAGAGCAGCATCGGCATGCTTTTCACGTCGTTTGGTAGAAATCCACACGCGCGTTCGGCCAAAAGCACCATTTGCATGCCTATCGTGTGGTTTTGCAGAAAACTGCGTCCGCGTCTACCAAAAGATGCATGCGCATGCTTAAAACGCGCTTTGGCACAAATCCATGTGCGGATGTTAAAAAGAGCAGCATCGGCATGCTTTTCACGTCGTTTGGTAGAAATCCACGCGCGCGTTCTGCCAAAAGCACCATTTGCATGCATATCGTGTGGTTTTGCAGAAAACTGCGTCCGCGTCTACCAAAAGATGCATGCGCATGCTTAAAACGCGCTTTGGCACAAATCCATGTGCGGGTGCTAAAAAGAGCAGCATCGGCATGCTTTTCACGTCGTTTGGTAGAAATCCACGCGCGCGTTCTGCCAAAAGCACCATTTGCATGCATATCGTGTGGTTTTGCAGAAAACTGCGTCCGCGTCTACCAAAAGATGCATGCGCATGCTTAAAACGCGTTTTGGCACAAATCCATGTGCGGGTGCTAAAAAGAGCAGCATCGGCATGCTTTTCACGTCGTTTGGTAGAAATCCACACGCGCGTTCTGCCAAAAGCACCATTTGCATGCATATCGTGTGGTTTTGCAGAAAACTGCGTCCGCGTCTACCAAAAGATGCATGTGCATGCTAAAAACGCGTTTTGGCACAAATCCATGTGCGGATGTTAAAAAGAGCAGCATCGGCATGCTTTTCACGTCGTTTGGTAGAAATCCACGCGCGCGTTCTGCCAAAAGCACCATTTGCATGCATATCGTGTGGTTTTGCAGAAAACTGCGTCCGCGTCTACCAAAAGATGCATGCGCATGCTTAAAACGCGCTTTGGCACAAATCCATGTGCGGGTGCTAAAAAGAGCAGCATCGGCATGCTTTTCACGTCGTTTGGTAGAAATCCACACGCGCGTTCTGCCAAAAGCACCATTTGCATGCCTATCGTGTGGTTTTGCAGAAAACTGCGTCCGCGTCTACCAAAAGATGCATGCGCATGCTTAAAACGCGTTTTGGCACAAATCCATGTGCGGGTGCTAAAAAGAGCAGCATCGGCATGCTTTTCACGTCGTTTGGTAGAAATCCACACGCGCGTTCTGCCAAAAGCACCATTTGCATGCCTATCGTGTGGTTTTGCAGAAAACTGCGTCCGCGTCTACCAAAAGATGCATGCGCATGCTTAAAACGCGCTTTGGCACAAATCCATGTGCGGATGTTAAAAAGAGCAGCATCGGCATGCTTTTCACGTCGTTTGGTAGAAATCCACGCGCGCGTTCTGCCAAAAGCACCATTTGCATGCATATCGTGTGGTTTTGCAGAAAACTGCGTCCGCGTCTACCAAAAGATGCATGCGCATGCTTAAAACGCGTTTTGGCACAAATCCATGTGCGGGTGCTAAAAAGAGTAGCATCGGCATGCTTTTCACGTCGTTTGGTAGAAATCCACACGCGCGTTCTGCCAAAAGCACCATTTGCATGCCTATCGTGTGGTTTTGCAGAAAACTGCGTCCGCGTCTACCAAAAGATGCATGCGCATGCTTAAAACGCGTTTTGGCACAAATCCATGTGCGGGTGCTAAAAAGAGCAGCATCGGCATGCTTTTCACGTCGTTTGGTAGAAATCCACACGCGCGTTCTGCCAAAAGCACCATTTGCATGCCTATCGTGTGGTTTTGCAGAAAACTGCGTCCGCGTCTACCAAAAGATGCATGTGCATGCTAAAAACGCGTTTTGGCACAAATCCATGTGCGGGTGCTAAAAAGAGCAGCATCGGCATGCTTTTCACGTCGTTTGGTAGAAATCCACGCGCGCGTTCTGCCAAAAGCACCATTTGCATGCATATCGTGTGGTTTTGCAGAAAACTGCGTCCGCGTCTACCAAAAGATGCATGCGCATGCTTAAAACGCGTTTTGGCACAAATCCATGTGCGGGTGCTAAAAAGAGCAGCATCGGCATGCTTTTCACGTCGTTTGGTAGAAATCCACACGCGCGTTCTGCCAAAAGCACCATTTGCATGCCTATCGTGTGGTTTTGCAGAAAACTGCGTCCGCGTCTACCAAAAGATGCATGCGCATGCTTAAAACGCGCTTTGGCACAAATCCATGTGCGGATGTTAAAAAGAGCAGCATCGGCATGCTTTTCACGTCGTTTGGTAGAAATCCACGCGCGCGTTCTGCCAAAAGCACCATTTGCATGCATATCGTGTGGTTTTGCAGAAAACTGCGTCCGCGTCTACCAAAAGATGCATGCGCATGCTTAAAACGCGTTTTGGCACAAATCCATGTGCGGGTGCTAAAAAGAGCAGCATCGGCATGCTTTTCACGTCGTTTGGTAGAAATCCACACGCGCGTTCTGCCAAAAGCACCATTTGCATGCCTATCGTGTGGTTTTGCAGAAAACTGCGTCCGCGTCTACCAAAAGATGCATGCGCATGCTTAAAACGCGCTTTGGCACAAATCCATGTGCGGATGTTAAAAAGAGCAGCATCGGCATGCTTTTCACGTCGTTTGGTAGAAATCCACACGCGCGTTCTGCCAAAAGCACCATTTGCATGCATATCGTGTGGTTTTGCAGAAAACTGCGTCCGCGTCTACCAAAAGATGCATGTGCATGCTAAAAACGCGTTTTGGCACAAATCCATGTGCGGATGTTAAAAAGAGCAGCATCGGCATGCTTTTCACGTCGTTTGGTAGAAATCCACACGCGCGTTCTGCCAAAAGCACCATTTGCATGCCTATCGTGTGGTTTTGCAGAAAACTGCGTCCGCGTCTACCAAAAGATGCATGCGCATGCTTAAAACGCGTTTTGGCACAAATCCATGTGCGGGTGCTAAAAAGAGCAGCATCGGCATGCTTTTCACGTCGTTTGGTAGAAATCCACACGCGCGTTCTGCCAAAAGCACCATTTGCATGCATATCGTGTGGTTTTGCAGAAAACTGCGTCCGCGTCTACCAAAAGATGCATGTGCATGCTAAAAACGCGTTTTGGCACAAATCCATGTGCGGATGTTAAAAAGAGCAGCATCGGCATGCTTTTCACGTCGTTTGGTAGAAATCCACGCGCGCGTTCTGCCAAAAGCACCATTTGCATGCATATCGTGTGGTTTTGCAGAAAACTGCGTCCGCGTCTACCAAAAGATGCATGCGCATGCTTAAAACGCGCTTTGGCACAAATCCATGTGCGGGTGCTAAAAAGAGCAGCATCGGCATGCTTTTCACGTCGTTTGGTAGAAATCCACACGCGCGTTCTGCCAAAAGCACCATTTGCATGCCTATCGTGTGGTTTTGCAGAAAACTGCGTCCGCGTCTACCAAAAGATGCATGCGCATGCTTAAAACGCGTTTTGGCACAAATCCATGTGCGGGTGCTAAAAAGAGCAGCATCGGCATGCTTTTCACGTCGTTTGGTAGAAATCCACACGCGCGTTCTGCCAAAAGCACCATTTGCATGCCTATCGTGTGGTTTTGCAGAAAACTGCGTCCGCGTCTACCAAAAGATGCATGCGCATGCTTAAAACGCGCTTTGGCACAAATCCATGTGCGGATGTTAAAAAGAGCAGCATCGGCATGCTTTTCACGTCGTTTGGTAGAAATCCACACGCGCGTTCTGCCAAAAGCACCATTTGCATGCATATCGTGTGGTTTTGCAGAAAACTGCGTCCGCGTCTACCAAAAGATGCATGTGCATGCTAAAAACGCGTTTTGGCACAAATCCATGTGCGGATGTTAAAAAGAGCAGCATCGGCATGCTTTTCACGTCGTTTGGTAGAAATCCACACGCGCGTTCTGCCAAAAGCACCATTTGCATGCCTATCGTGTGGTTTTGCAGAAAACTGCGTCCGCGTCTACCAAAAGATGCATGCGCATGCTTAAAACGCGTTTTGGCACAAATCCATGTGCGGGTGCTAAAAAGAGCAGCATCGGCATGCTTTTCACGTCGTTTGGTAGAAATCCACACGCGCGTTCTGCCAAAAGCACCATTTGCATGCATATCGTGTGGTTTTGCAGAAAACTGCGTCCGCGTCTACCAAAAGATGCATGTGCATGCTAAAAACGCGTTTTGGCACAAATCCATGTGCGGATGTTAAAAAGAGCAGCATCGGCATGCTTTTCACGTCGTTTGGTAGAAATCCACGCGCGCGTTCTGCCAAAAGCACCATTTGCATGCATATCGTGTGGTTTTGCAGAAAACTGCGTCCGCGTCTACCAAAAGATGCATGCGCATGCTTAAAACGCGCTTTGGCACAAATCCATGTGCGGGTGCTAAAAAGAGCAGCATCGGCATGCTTTTCACGTCGTTTGGTAGAAATCCACGCGCGCGTTCTGCCAAAAGCACCATTTGCATGCCTATCGTGTGGTTTTGCAGAAAACTGCGTCCGCGTCTACCAAAAGATGCATGCGCATGCTTAAAACGCGTTTTGGCACAAATCCATGTGCGGGTGCTAAAAAGAGCAGCATCGGCATGCTTTTCACGTCGTTTGGTAGAAATCCACACGCGCGTTCTGCCAAAAGCACCATTTGCATGCCTATCGTGTGGTTTTGCAGAAAACTGCGTCCGCGTCTACCAAAAGATGCATGCGCATGCTTAAAACGCGCTTTGGCACAAATCCATGTGCGGATGTTAAAAAGAGCAGCATCGGCATGCTTTTCACGTCGTTTGGTAGAAATCCACGCGCGCGTTCTGCCAAAAGCACCATTTGCATGCATATCGTGTGGTTTTGCAGAAAACTGCGTCCGCGTCTACCAAAAGATGCATGCGCATGCTTAAAACGCGTTTTGGCACAAATCCATGTGCGGGTGCTAAAAAGAGTAGCATCGGCATGCTTTTCACGTCGTTTGGTAGAAATCCACACGCGCGTTCTGCCAAAAGCACCATTTGCATGCCTATCGTGTGGTTTTGCAGAAAACTGCGTCCGCGTCTACCAAAAGATGCATGCGCATGCTTAAAACGCGTTTTGGCACAAATCCATGTGCGGGTGCTAAAAAGAGCAGCATCGGCATGCTTTTCACGTCGTTTGGTAGAAATCCACACGCGCGTTCTGCCAAAAGCACCATTTGCATGCCTATCGTGTGGTTTTGCAGAAAACTGCGTCCGCGTCTACCAAAAGATGCATGTGCATGCTAAAAACGCGTTTTGGCACAAATCCATGTGCGGGTGCTAAAAAGAGCAGCATCGGCATGCTTTTCACGTCGTTTGGTAGAAATCCACGCGCGCGTTCTGCCAAAAGCACCATTTGCATGCATATCGTGTGGTTTTGCAGAAAACTGCGTCCGCGTCTACCAAAAGATGCATGCGCATGCTTAAAACGCGTTTTGGCACAAATCCATGTGCGGGTGCTAAAAAGAGCAGCATCGGCATGCTTTTCACGTCGTTTGGTAGAAATCCACACGCGCGTTCTGCCAAAAGCACCATTTGCATGCCTATCGTGTGGTTTTGCAGAAAACTGCGTCCGCGTCTACCAAAAGATGCATGCGCATGCTTAAAACGCGCTTTGGCACAAATCCATGTGCGGATGTTAAAAAGAGCAGCATCGGCATGCTTTTCACGTCGTTTGGTAGAAATCCACGCGCGCGTTCTGCCAAAAGCACCATTTGCATGCATATCGTGTGGTTTTGCAGAAAACTGCGTCCGCGTCTACCAAAAGATGCATGCGCATGCTTAAAACGCGTTTTGGCACAAATCCATGTGCGGGTGCTAAAAAGAGCAGCATCGGCATGCTTTTCACGTCGTTTGGTAGAAATCCACACGCGCGTTCTGCCAAAAGCACCATTTGCATGCCTATCGTGTGGTTTTGCAGAAAACTGCGTCCGCGTCTACCAAAAGATGCATGCGCATGCTTAAAACGCGCTTTGGCACAAATCCATGTGCGGATGTTAAAAAGAGCAGCATCGGCATGCTTTTCACGTCGTTTGGTAGCAATCCACACGCGCGTTCTGCCAAAAGCACCATTTGCATGCATATCGTGTGGTTTTGCAGAAAACTGCGTCCGCGTCTACCAAAAGATGCATGTGCATGCTAAAAACGCGTTTTGGCACAAATCCATGTGCGGATGTTAAAAAGAGCAGCATCGGCATGCTTTTCACGTCGTTTGGTAGAAATCCACACGCGCGTTCTGCCAAAAGCACCATTTGCATGCCTATCGTGTGGTTTTGCAGAAAACTGCGTCCGCGTCTACCAAAAGATGCATGCGCATGCTTAAAACGCGTTTTGGCACAAATCCATGTGCGGGTGCTAAAAAGAGCAGCATCGGCATGCTTTTCACGTCGTTTGGTAGAAATCCACACGCGCGTTCTGCCAAAAGCACCATTTGCATGCATATCGTGTGGTTTTGCAGAAAACTGCGTCCGCGTCTACCAAAAGATGCATGTGCATGCTAAAAACGCGTTTTGGCACAAATCCATGTGCGGATGTTAAAAAGAGCAGCATCGGCATGCTTTTCACGTCGTTTGGTAGAAATCCACGCGCGCGTTCTGCCAAAAGCACCATTTGCAAATATCGTGTGGTTTTGCAGAAAACTGCGTCCGCGTCTACCAAAAGATGCATGCGCATGCTTAAAACGCGCTTTGGCACAAATCCATGTGCGGGTGCTAAAAAGAGCAGCATCGGCATGCTTTTCACGTCGTTTGGTAGAAATCCACACGCGCGTTCTGCCAAAAGCACCATTTGCATGCCTATCGTGTGGTTTTGCAGAAAACTGCGTCCGCGTCTACCAAAAGATGCATGCGCATGCTTAAAACGCGTTTTGGCACAAATCCATGTGCGGGTGCTAAAAAGAGCAGCATCGGCATGCTTTTCACGTCGTTTGGTAGAAATCCACACGCGCGTTCTGCCAAAAGCACCATTTGCATGCCTATCGTGTGGTTTTGCAGAAAACTGCGTCCGCGTCTACCAAAAGATGCATGCGCATGCTTAAAACGCGCTTTGGCACAAATCCATGTGCGGATGTTAAAAAGAGCAGCATCGGCATGCTTTTCACGTCGTTTGGTAGAAATCCACGCGCGCGTTCTGCCAAAAGCACCATTTGCATGCATATCGTGTGGTTTTGCAGAAAACTGCGTCCGCGTCTACCAAAAGATGCATGCGCATGCTTAAAACGCGCTTTGGCACAAATCCATGTGCGGGTGCTAAAAAGAGCAGCATCGGCATGCTTTTCACGTCGTTTGGTAGAAATCCACACGCGCGTTCTGCCAAAAGCACCATTTGCATGCCTATCGTGTGGTTTTGCAGAAAACTGCGTCCGCGTCTACCAAAAGATGCATGCGCATGCTTAAAACGCGTTTTGGCACAAATCCATGTGCGGGTGCTAAAAAGAGTAGCATCGGCATGCTTTTCACGTCGTTTGGTAGAAATCCACACGCGCGTTCTGCCAAAAGCACCATTTGCATGCCTATCGTGTGGTTTTGCAGAAATCTGCGTCCGCGTCTCCCAAAAGATGCATGCGCATGCTTAAAACGCGCTTTGGCACAAATCCATGTGCGGATGTTAAAAAGAGCAGCATCGGCATGCTTTTCACGTCGTTTGGTAGAAATCCACACGCGCGTTCTGCCAAAAGCACCATTTGCATGCATATCGTGTGGTTTTGCAGAAAACTGCGTCCGCGTCTACCAAAAGATGCATGCGCATGCTAAAAACGCGTTTTGGCACAAATCCATGTGCGGGTGCTAAAAAGAGCAGCATCGGCATGCTTTTCACGTCGTTTGGTAGAAATCCACACGCTCGTTCTGCCAAAAGCACCATTTGCATGCCTATCGTGTGGTTTTGCAGAAAACTGCGTCCGCGTCTACCAAAAGATGCATGCGCATGCTTAAAACGCGCTTTGGCACAAATCCATGTGCGGATGTTAAAAAGAGCAGCATCGGCATGCTTTTCACGTCGTTTGGTAGAAATCCACGCGCGCGTTCTGCCAAAAGCACCATTTGCATGCATATCGTGTGGTTTTGCAGAAAACTGCGTCCGCGTCTACCAAAAGATGCATGCGCATGCTTAAAACGCGTTTTGGCACAAATCCATGTGCGGGTGCTAAAAAGAGCAGCATCGGCATGCTTTTCACGTCGTTTGGTAGAAATCCACACGCGCGTTCTGCCAAAAGCACCATTTGCATGCCTATCGTGTGGTTTTGCAGAAAACTGCGTCCGCGTCTACCAAAAGATGCATGCGCATGCTTAAAACGCGCTTTGGCACAAATCCATGTGCGGATGTTAAAAAGAGCAGCATCGGCATGCTTTTCACGTCGTTTGGTAGAAATCCACACGCGCGTTCTGCCAAAAGCACCATTTGCATGCATATCGTGTGGTTTTGCAGAAAACTGCGTCCGCGTCTACCAAAAGATGCATGTGCATGCTAAAAACGCGTTTTGGCACAAATCCATGTGCGGATGTTAAAAAGAGCAGCATCGGCATGCTTTTCACGTCGTTTGGTAGAAATCCACGCGCGCGTTCTGCCAAAAGCACCATTTGCATGCATATCGTGTGGTTTTGCAGAAAACTGCGTCCGCGTCTACCAAAAGATGCATGCGCATGCTTAAAACGCGTTTTGGCACAAATCCATGTGCGGGTGCTAAAAAGAGCAGCATCGGCATGCTTTTCACGTCGTTTGGTAGAAATCCACACGCGCGTTCTGCCAAAAGCACCATTTGCATGCATATCGTGTGGTTTTGCAGAAAACTGCGTCCGCGTCTACCAAAAGATGCATGCGCATGCTTAAAACGCGCTTTGGCACAAATCCATATGCGGATGTTAAAAAGAGCAGCGTCGGCATGCTTTTCACGTCGTTTGGTAGAAATCCACGCGCGCGTTCTGCCAAAAGCACCATTTGCATGCATATCGTGTGGTTTTGCAGAAAACTGCGTCTGCGTCTACCAAAAGATGCATGCGCATGCTTAAAACGCGTTTTGGCACAAATCCATGTGCGGGTGCTAAAAAGAGCAGCATCGGCATGCTTTTCACGTCGTTTGGTAGAAATCCACACGCGCGTTCTGCCAAAAGCACCATTTGCATGCATATCGTGTGGTTTTGCAGAAAACTGCGTCCGCGTCTACCAAAAGATGCATGTGCATGCTAAAAACGCGTTTTGGCACAAATCCATGTGCGGGTGCTAAAAAGAGCAGCATCGGCATGCTTTTCACGTCGTTTGGTAGAAATCCACGCGCGCGTTCTGCCAAAAGCACCATTTGCATGCCTATCGTGTGGTTTTGCAGAAAACTGCGTCCGCGTCTACCAAAAGATGCATGCGCATGCTTAAAACGCGCTTTGGCACAAATCCATGTGCGGATGTTAAAAAGAGCAGCATCGGCATGCTTTTCACGTCGTTTGGTAGAAATCCACGCGCGCGTTCTGCCAAAAGCACCATTTGCATGCATATCGTGTGGTTTTGCAGAAAACTGCGTCCGCGTCTACCAAAAGATGCATGCGCATGCTTAAAACGCGCTTTGGCACAAATCCATGTGCGGATGTTAAAAAGAGCAGCATCGGCATGCTTTTCACGTCGTTTGGTAGAAATCCACGCGCGCGTTCTGCCAAAAGCACCATTTGCATGCATATCGTGTGGTTTTGCAGAAAAGTGCGTCCGCGTCTACCAAAAGATGCATGCGCATGCTTAAAACGCGTTTTGGCACAAATCCATGTGCGGGTGCTAAAAAGAGCAGCATCGGCATGCTTTTCACGTCGTTTGGTAGAAATCCACACGCGCGTTCTGCCAAAAGCACCATTTGCATGCCTATCGTGTGGTTTTGCAGAAAACTGCGTCCGCGTCTACCAAAAGATGCATGCGCATGCTTAAAACGCGCTTTGGCACAAATCCATGTGCGGATGTTAAAAAGAGCAGCATCGACATGCTTTTCACGTCGTTTGGTAGAAATCCACACGCGCGTTCTGCCAAAAGCACCATTTGCAAGCATATCGTGTGGTTTTGCAGAAAACTGCGTCCGCGTCTACCAAAAGATGCATGTGCATGCTAAAAACGCGTTTTGGCACAAATCCATGTGCGGATGTTAAAAAGAGCAGCATCGGCATGCTTTTCACGTCGTTTGGTAGAAATCCACACGCGCGTTCTGCCAAAAGCACCATTTGCATGCCTATCGTGTGGTTTTGCAGAAAACTGCGTCCGCGTCTACCAAAAGATGCATGCGCATGCTTAAAACGCGTTTTGGCACAAATCCATGTGCGGGTGCTAAAAAGAGCAGCATCGGCATGCTTTTCACGTCGTTTGGTAGAAATCCACACGCGCGTTCTGCCAAAAGCACCATTTGCATGCATATCGTGTGGTTTTGCAGAAAACTGCGTCCGCGTCTACCAAAAGATGCATGTGCATGCTAAAAACGCGTTTTGGCACAAATCCATGTGCGGATGTTAAAAAGAGCAGCATCGGCATGCTTTTCACGTCGTTTGGTAGAAATCCACGCGCGCGTTCTGCCAAAAGCACCATTTGCATGCATATCGTGTGGTTTTGCAGAAAACTGCGTCCGCGTCTACCAAAAGATGCATGCGCATGCTTAAAACGCGTTTTGGCACAAATCCATGTGCGGGTGCTAAAAAGAGTAGCATCGGCATGCTTTTCACGTCGTTTGGTAGAAATCCACACGCGCGTTCTGCCAAAAGCACCATTTGCATGCCTATCGTGTGGTTTTGCAGAAAACTGCGTCCGCGTCTACCAAAAGATGCATGCGCATGCTTAAAACGCGCTTTGGCACAAATCCATGTGCGGATGTTAAAAAGAGCAGCATCGGCATGCTTTTCACGTCGTTTGGTAGAAATCCACACGCGCGTTCTGCCAAAAGCACCATTTGCATGCATATCGTGTGGTTTTGCAGAAAACTGCGTCCGCGTCTACCAAAAGATGCATGCGCATGCTAAAAACGCGTTTTGGCACAAATCCATGTGCGGGTGCTAAAAAGAGCAGCATCGGCATGCTTTTCACGTCGTTTGGTAGAAATCCACACGCGCGTTCTGCCAAAAGCACCATTTGCATGCCTATCGTGTGGTTTTGCAGAAAACTGCGTCCGCGTCTACCAAAAGATGCATGCGCATGCTTAAAACGCGCTTTGGCACAAATCCATGTGCGGATGTTAAAAAGAGCAGCATCGGCATGCTTTTCACGTCGTTTGGTAGAAATCCACGCGCGCGTTCTGCCAAAAGCACCATTTGCATGCATATCGTGTGGTTTTGCAGAAAACTGCGTCCGCGTCTACCAAAAGATGCATGCGCATGCTTAAAACGCGTTTTGGCACAAATCCATGTGCGGGTGCTAAAAAGAGCAGCATCGGCATGCTTTTCACGTCGTTTGGTAGAAATCCACACGCGCGTTCTGCCAAAACCACCATTTGCATGCCTATCGTGTGGTTTTGCAGAAAACTGCGTCCGCGTCTACCAAAAGATGCATGCGCATGCTTAAAACGCGTTTTGGCACAAATCCACGTGCGGATGTTAAAAAGAGCAGCATCGGCATGCTTTTCACGTCGTTTGGTAGAAATCCACGCGCGCGTTCTGCCAAAAGCACCATTTGCATGCATATCGTGTGGTTTTGCAGAAAACTGCGTCCGCGTCTACCAAAAGATGCATGCGCATGCTTAAAACGCGTTTTGGCACAAATCCATGTGCGGGTGCTAAAAAGAGCAGCATCGGCATGCTTTTCACGTCGTTTGGTAGAAATCCACACGGGCGTTCTGCCAAAAGCACCATTTGCATGCCTATCGTGTGGTTTTGCAGAAAACTGCGTCCGCGTCTACCAAAAGATGCATGCGCATGCTTAAAACGCGCTTTGGCACAAATCCATGTGCGGATGTTAAAAAGAGCAGCATCGGCATGCTTTTCACGTCGTTTGGTAGAAATCCACGCGCGCGTTCTGCCAAAAGCACCATTTGCATGCATATCGTGTGGTTTTGCAGAAAACTGCGTCCGCGTCTACCAAAAGATGCATGCGCATGCTTAAAACGCGTTTTGGCACAAATCCATGTGCGGGTGCTAAAAAGAGCAGCATCGGCATGCTTTTCACGTCGTTTGGTAGAAATCCACACGCGCGTTCTGCCAAAAGCACCATTTGCATGCATATCGTGTGGTTTTGCAGAAAACTGCGTCCGCGTCTACCAAAAGATGCATGCGCATGCTTAAAACGCGCTTTGGCACAAATCCATGTGCGGGTGCTAAAAAGAGCAGCATCGGCA
The DNA here is from genome assembly GCF_050947875.1 of Dermacentor variabilis. Classification (NCBI taxonomy): domain Eukaryota; kingdom Metazoa; phylum Arthropoda; class Arachnida; order Ixodida; family Ixodidae; genus Dermacentor; species Dermacentor variabilis. Next base: position 10,117 of record NW_027460710.1, on the reverse strand, counting down.
TGCTTTTCACGTCGTTTGGTAGAAATCCACACGCGCGTTCTGCCAAAAGCACCATTTGCATGCATATCGTGTGGTTTTGCAGAAAACTGCGTCCGCGTCTACCGAAAGATGCATGTGCATGCTAAAAACGCGTTTTGGCACAAATCCATGTGCGGGTGCTAAAAAGAGCAGCATCGGCATGCTTTTCACGTCGTTTGGTAGAAATCCACGCGCGCGTTCTGCCAAAAGCACCATTTGCATGCCTATCGTGTGGTTTTGCAGAAAACTGCGTCCGCGTCTACCAAAAGATGCATGCGCATGCTTAAAACGCGTTTTGGCACAAATCCATGTGCGGATGTTAAAAAGAGCAGCATCGGCATGCTTTTCACGTCGTTTGGTAGAAATCCACGCGCGCGTTCTGCCAAAAGCACCATTTGCATGCATATCGTGTGGTTTTGCAGAAAACTGCGTCCGCTTCTACCAAAAGATGCATGTGCATGCTAAAAACGCGTTTTGGCACAAATCCATGTGCGGGTGCTAAAAAGAGCAGCATCGGCATGCTTTTCACGTCGTTTGGTAGAAATCCACACGCGCGTTCTGCCAAAAGCACCATTTGCATGCCTATCGTGTGGTTTTGCAGAAAACTGCGTCCGCGTCTACCAAAAGATGCATGCGCATGCTTAAAACGCGCTTTGGCACAAATCCATGTGCGGATGTTAAAAAGAGCAGCATCGGCATGCTTTTCACGTCGTTTGGTAGAAATCCACGCGCGCGTTCTGCCAAAAGCACCATTTGCATGCATATCGTGTGGTTTTGCAGAAAACTGCGTCCGCGTCTACCAAAAGATGCATGCGCATGCTTAAAACGCGTTTTGGCACAAATCCATGTGCGGGTGCTAAAAAGAGCAGCATCGGCATGCTTTTCACGTCGTTTGGTAGAAATCCACACGCGCGTTCTGCCAAAAGCACCATTTGCATGCCTATCGTGTGGTTTTGCAGAAAACTGCGTCCGCGTCTACCAAAAGATGCATGCGCATGCTTAAAACGCGCTTTGGCACAAATCCATGTGCGGATGTTAAAAAGAGCAGCATCGGCATGCTTTTCACGTCGTTTGGTAGAAATCCACACGCGCGTTCTGCCAAAAGCACCATTTGCATGCATATCGTGTGGTTTTGCAGAAAACTGCGTCCGCGTCTACCAAAAGATGCATGTGCATGCTAAAAACGCGTTTTGGCACAAATCCATGTGCGGATGTTAAAAAGAGCAGCATCGGCATGCTTTTCACGTCGTTTGGTAGAAATCCACGCGCGCGTTCTGCCAAAAGCACCATTTGCATGCATATCGTGTGGTTTTGCAGAAAACTGCGTCCGCGTCTACCAAAAGATGCATGCGCATGCTTAAAACGCGTTTTGGCACAAATCCATGTGCGGGTGCTAAAAAGAGCAGCATCGGCATGCTTTTCACGTCGTTTGGTAGAAATCCACACGCGCGTTCTGCCAAAAGCACCATTTGCATGCCTATCGTGTGGTTTTGCAGAAAACTGCGTCCGCGTCTACCAAAAGATGCATGCGCATGCTTAAAACGCGTTTTGGCGCAAATCCATGTGCGGGTGCTAAAAAGAGCAGCATCGGCATGCTTTTCACGTCGTTTGGTAGAAATCCTCACGCGCGTTCTGCCAAAAGCACCATTTGCATGCCTATCGTGTGGTTTTGCAGAAAACTGCGTCCGCGTCTACCAAAAGATGCATGCGCATGCTTAAAACGCGCTTTGGCACAAATCCATGTGCGGATGTTAAAAAGAGCAGCATCGGCATGCTTTTCACGTCGTTTGGTAGAAATCCACGCGCGCGTTCTGCCAAAAGCACCATTTGCATGCATATCGTGTGGTTTTGCAGAAAACTGCGTCCGCGTCTACCAAAAGATGCATGCGCATGCTTAAAACGCGTTTTGGCACAAATTCATGTGCGGGTGCTAAAAAGAGTAGCATCGGCATGCTTTTCACGTCGTTTGGTAGAAATCCACGCGCGCGTTCTGCCAAAAGCACCATTTGCATGCCTTCGTGTGGTTTTGCAGAAAACTGCGTCCGCGTCTACCAAAAGATGCATGCGCATGCTTAAAACGCGCTTTGGCACAAATCCATGTGCGGATGTTAAAAAGAGCAGCATCGGCATGCTTTTCACGTCGTTTGGTAGAAATCCACACGCGCGTTCTGCCAAAACCACCATTTGCATGCATATCGTGTGGTTTTGCAGAAAACTGCGTCCGCGTCTACCAAAAGATGCATGTGCATGCTAAAAACGCGTTTTGGCACAAATCCATGTGCGGATGTTAAAAAGAGCAGCATCGGCATGCTTTTCACGTCGTTTGGTAGAAATCCACGCGCGCGTTCTGCCAAAAGCACCATTTGCATGCATATCGTGTGGTTTTGCAGAAAACTGCGTCCGCGTCTACCAAAAGATGCATGCGCATGCTTAAAACGCGTTTTGGCACAAATCCATGTGCGGGTGCTAAAAAGAGCAGCATCGGCATGCTTTTCACGTCGTTTGGTAGAAATCCACACGCGCGTTCTGCCAAAAGCACCATTTGCATGCCTATCGTGTGGTTTTGCAGAAAACTGCGTCCGCGTCTACCAAAAGATGCATGCGCATGCTTAAAACGCGTTTTGGCACAAATCCATGTGCGGGTGCTAAAAAGAGCAGCATCGGCATGCTTTTCACGTCGTTTGGTAGAAATCCACACGCGCGTTCTGCCAAAAGCACCATTTGCATGCCTATCGTGTGGTTTTGCAGAAAACTGCGTCCGCGTCTACCAAAAGATGCATGCGCATGCTTAAAACGCGCTTTGGCACAAATCCATGTGCGGATGTTAAAAAGAGCAGCATCGGCATGCTTTTCACGTCGTTTGGTAGAAATCCACGCGCGCGTTCTGCCAAAAGCACCATTTGCATGCCTATCGTGTGGTTTTGCAGAAAACTGCGTCCGCGTCTACCAAAAGATGCATGCGCATGCTTAAAACGCGCTTTGGCACAAATCCATGTGCGGATGTTAAAAAGAGCAGCATCGGCATGCTTTTCACGTCGTTTGGTAGAAATCCACGCGCGCGTTCTGCCAAAAGCACCATTTGCATGCATATCGTGTGGTTTTGCAGAAAACTGCGTCCGCGTCTACCAAAAGATGCATGCGCATGCTTAAAACGCGTTTTGGCACAAATCCATGTGCGGGTGCTAAAAAGAGCAGCATCGGCATGCTTTTCACGTCGTTTGGTAGAAATCCACACGCGCGTTCTGCCAAAAGCACCATTTGCATGCCTATCGTGTGGTTTTGCAGAAAACTGCGTCCGCGTCTACCAAAAGATGCATGCGCATGCTTAAAACGCGCTTTGGCACAAATCCATGTGCGGATGTTAAAAAGAGCAGCATCGGCATGCTTTTCACGTCGTTTGGTAGAAATCCACACGCGCGTTCTGCCAAAAGCACCATTTGCATGCATATCGTGTGGTTTTGCAGAAAACTGCGTCCGCGTCTAGCAAAAGATGCATGTGCATGCTAAAAACGCGTTTTGGCACAAATCCATGTGCGGATGTTAAAAAGAGCAGCATCGGCATGCTTTTCACGTCGTTTGGTAGAAATCCACGCGCGCGTTCTGCCAAAAGCACCATTTGCATGCATATCGTGTGGTTTTGCAGAAAACTGCGTCCGCGTCTACCAAAAGATGCATGCGCATGCTTAAAACGCGTTTTGGCACAAATCCATGTGCGGGTGCTAAAAAGAGCAGCATCGGCATGCTTTTCACATCGTTTGGTAGAAATCCACACGCGCGTTCTGCCAAAAGCACCATTTGCATGCCTATCGTGTGGTTTTGCAGAAAACTGCGTCCGCGTCTACCAAAAGATGCATGCGCATGCTTAAAACGCGTTTTGGCACAAATCCATGTGCGGGTGCTAAAAAGAGCAGCATCGGCATGCTTTTCACGTCGTTTGGTAGAAATCCACACGCGCGTTCTGCCAAAAGCACCATTTGCATGCCTATCGTGTGGTTTTGCAGAAAACTGCGTCCGCGTCTACCAAAAGATGCATGCGCATGCTTAAAACGCGCTTTGGCACAAATCCATGTGCGGATGTTAAAAAGAGCAGCATCGGCATGCTTTTCACGTCGTTTGGTAGAAATCCACGCGCGCGTTCTGCCAAAAGCACCATTTGCATGCATATCGTGTGGTTTTGCAGAAAACTGCGTCCGCGTCTACCAAAAGATGCATGCGCATGCTTAAAACGCGTTTTGGCACAAATCCATGTGCGGGTGCTAAAAAGAGTAGCATCGGCATGCTTTTCACGTCGTTTGGTAGAAATCCACACGCGCGTTCTGCCAAAAGCACCATTTGCATGCCTATCGTGTGGTTTTGCAGAAAACTGCGTCCGCGTCTACCAAAAGATGCATGCGCATGCTTAAAACGCGCTTTGGCACAAATCCATGTGCGGATGTTAAAAAGAGCAGCATCGGCATGCTTTTCACGTCGTTTGGTAGAAATCCACACGCGCGTTCTGCCAAAACCACCATTTGCATGCATATCGTGTGGTTTTGCAGAAAACTGCGTCCGCGTCTACCAAAAGATGCATGTGCATGCTAAAAACGCGTTTTGGCACAAATCCATGTGCGGATGTTAAAAAGAGCAGCATCGGCATGCTTTTCACGTCGTTTGGTAGAAATCCACGCGCGCGTTCTGCCAAAAGCACCATTTGCATGCATATCGTGTGGTTTTGCAGAAAACTGCGTCCGCGTCTACCAAAAGATGCATGCGCATGCTTAAAACGCGTTTTGGCACAAATCCATGTGCGGGTGCTAAAAAGAGCAGCATCGGCATGCTTTTCACGTCGTTTGGTAGAAATCCACACGCGCGTTCTGCCAAAAGCACCATTTGCATGCCTATCGTGTGGTTTTGCAGAAAACTGCGTCCGCGTCTACCAAAAGATGCATGCGCATGCTTAAAACGCGTTTTGGCACAAATCCATGTGCGGGTGCTAAAAAGAGCAGCATCGGCATGCTTTTCACGTCGTTTGGTAGAAATCCACACGCGCGTTCTGCCAAAAGCACCATTTGCATGCCTATCGTGTGGTTTTGCAGAAAACTGCGTCCGCGTCTACCAAAAGATGCATGCGCATGCTTAAAACGCGCTTTGGCACAAATCCATGTGCGGATGTTAAAAAGAGCAGCATCGGCATGCTTTTCACGTCGTTTGGTAGAAATCCACGCGCGCGTTCTGCCAAAAGCACCATTTGCATGCATATCGTGTGGTTTTGCAGAAAACTGCGTCCGCGTCTACCAAAAGATGCATGCGCATGCTTAAAACGCGTTTTGGCACAAATCCATGTGCGGGTGCTAAAAAGAGTAGCATCGGCATGCTTTTCACGTCGTTTGGTAGAAATCCACACGCGCGTTCTGCCAAAAGCACCATTTGCATGCCTATCGTGTGGTTTTGCAGAAAACTGCGTCCGCGTCTACCAAAAGATGCATGCGCATGCTTAAAACGCGCTTTGGCACAAATCCATGTGCGGATGTTAAAAAGAGCAGCATCGGCATGCTTTTCACGTCGTTTGGTAGAAATCCACACGCGCGTTCTGCCAAAAGCACCATTTGCATGCATATCGTGTGGTTTTGCAGAAAACTGCGTCCGCGTCTACCAAAAGATGCATGCGCATGCTAAAAACGCGTTTTGGCACAAATCCATGTGCGGGTGCTAAAAAGAGCAGCATCGGCATGCTTTTCACGTCGTTTGGTAGAAATCCACACGCGCGTTCTGCCAAAAGCACCATTTGCATGCCTATCGTGTGGTTTTGCAGAAAACTGCGTCCGTGTCTACCAAAAGATGCATGCGCATGCTTAAAACGCGCTTTGGCACAAATCCATGTGCGGATGTTAAAAAGAGCAGCATCGGCATGCTTTTCACGTCGTTTGGTAGAAATCCACGCGCGCGTTCTGCCAAAAGCACCATTTGCATGCATATCGTGTGGTTTTGCAGAAAACTGCGTCCGCGTCTACCAAAAGATGCATGCGCATGCTTAAAACGCGTTTTGGCACAAATCCATGTGCGGGTGCTAAAAAGAGCAGCATCGGCATGCTTTTCACGTCGTTTGGTAGAAATCCACACGCGCGTTCTGCCAAAAGCACCATTTGCATGCCTATCGTGTGGTTTTGCAGAAAACTGCGTCCGCGTCTACCAAAAGATGCATGCGCATGCTTAAAACGCGTTTTGGCACAAATCCATGTGCGGGTGCTAAAAAGAGCAGCATCGGCATGCTTTTCACGTCGTTTGGTAGAAATCCACACGCGCGTTCTGCCAAAAGCACCATTTGCATGCCTATCGTGTGGTTTTGCAGAAAACTGCGTCCGCGTCTACCAAAAGATGCATGCGCATGCTTAAAACGCGCTTTGGCACAAATCCATGTGCGGATGTTAAAAAGAGCAGCATCGGCATGCTTTTCACGTCGTTTGGTAGAAATCCACGCGCGCGTTCTGCCAAAAGCACCATTTGCATGCATATCGTGTGGTTTTGCAGAAAACTGCGTCCGCGTCTACCAAAAGATGCATGCGCATGCTTAAAACGCGTTTTGGCACAAATCCATGTGCGGGTGCTAAAAAGAGTAGCATCGGCATGCTTTTCACGTCGTTTGGTAGAAATCCACACGCGCGTTCTGCCAAAAGCACCATTTGCATGCCTATCGTGTGGTTTTGCAGAAAACTGCGTCCGCGTCTACCAAAAGATGCATGCGCATGCTTAAAACGCGCTTTGGCACAAATCCATGTGCGGATGTTAAAAAGAGCAGCATCGGCATGCTTTTCACGTCGTTTGGTAGAAATCCACACGCGCGTTCTGCCAAAAGCACCATTTGCATGCATATCGTGTGGTTTTGCAGAAAACTGCGTCCGCGTCTACCAAAAGATGCATGCGCATGCTAAAAACGCGTTTTGGCACAAATCCATGTGCGGGTGCTAAAAAGAGCAGCATCGGCATGCTTTTCACGTCGTTTGGTAGAAATCCACACGCGCGTTCTGCCAAAAGCACCATTTGCATGCCTATCGTGTGGTTTTGCAGAAAACTGCGTCCGTGTCTACCAAAAGATGCATGCGCATGCTTAAAACGCGCTTTGGCACAAATCCATGTGCGGATGTTAAAAAGAGCAGCATCGGCATGCTTTTCACGTCGTTTGGTAGAAATCCACGCGCGCGTTCTGCCAAAAGCACCATTTGCATGCATATCGTGTGGTTTTGCAGAAAACTGCGTCCGCGTCTACCAAAAGATGCATGCGCATGCTTAAAACGCGTTTTGGCACAAATCCATGTGCGGGTGCTAAAAAGAGCAGCATCGGCATGCTTTTCACGTCGTTTGGTAGAAATCCACACGCGCGTTCTGCAAAAGCACCATTTGCATGCCTATCGTGTGGTTTTGCAGAAAACTGCGTCCGCGTCTACCAAAAGATGCATGCGCATGCTTAAACGCGCTTTGGCACAAATCCATGTGCGGATGTTAAAAAGAGCAGCATCGGCATGCTTTTCACGTCGTTTGGTAGAAATCAACACGCGCGTTCTGCCAAAAGCACCATTTGCATGCATATCGTGTGGTTTTGCAGAAAACTGCGTCCGCGTCTACCAAAAGATGCATGTGCATGCTAAAAACGCGTTTTGGCACAAATCCATGTGCGGATGTTAAAAAGAGCAGCATCGGCATGCTTTTCACGTCGTTTGGTAGAAATCCACACGCGCGTTCTGCCAAAAGCACCATTTGCATGCCTATCGTGTGGTTTTGCAGAAAACTGCGTCCGCGTCTACCAAAAGATGCATGCGCATGCTTAAAACGCGTTTTGGCACAAATCCATGTGCGGGTGCTAAAAAGAGCAGCATCGGCATGCTTTTCACGTCGTTTGGTAGAAATCCACACGCGCGTTCTGCCAAAAGCACCATTTGCATGCATATCGTGTGGTTTTGCAGAAAACTGCGTCCGCGTCTACCAAAAGATGCATGTGCATGCTAAAAACGCGTTTTGGCACAAATCCACGTGCGGATGTTAAAAAGAGCAGCATCGGCATGCTTTTCACGTCGTTTGGTAGAAATCCACGCGCGCGTTCTGCCAAAAGCACCATTTGCATGCATATCGTGTGGTTTTGCAGAAAACTGCGTCCGCGTCTACCAAAAGATGCATGCGCATGCTTAAAACGCGTTTTGGCACAAATCCATGTGCGGGTGCTAAAAAGAGCAGCATCGGCATGCTTTTCACGTCGTTTGGTAGAAATCCACACGCGCGTTCTGCCAAAAGCACCATTTGCATGCCTATCGTGTGGTTTTGCAGAAAACTGCGTCCGCGTCTACCAAAAGATGCATGCGCATGCTTAAAACGCGCTTTGGCACAAATCCATGTGCGGATGTTAAAAAGAGCAGCATCGGCATGCTTTTCACGTCGTTTGGTAGAAATCCACGCGCGCGTTCTGCCAAAAGCACCATTTGCATGCATATCGTGTGGTTTTGCAGAAAACTGCGTCCGCGTCTACCAAAAGATGCATGCGCATGCTTAAAACGCGTTTTGGCACAAATCCATGTGCGGGTGCTAAAAAGAGCAGCATCGGCATGCTTTTCACGTCGTTTGGTAGAAATCCACACGCGCGTTCTGCCAAAAGCACCATTTGCATGCCTATCGTGTGGTTTTGCAGAAACTGCGTCCGCGTCTACCAAAAGATGCATGCGCATGCTTAAAACGCGCTTTGGCACAAATCCATGTGCGGATGTTAAAAAGAGCAGCATCGGCATGCTTTTCACGTCGTTTGGTAGAAATCCACACGCGCGTTCTGCCAAAAGCACATTTGCATGCATATCGTGTGGTTTTGCAGAAAACTGCGTCCGCGTCTACCAAAAGATGCATGTGCATGCTAAAAAACGCGTTTTGGCACAAATCCATGTGCGGATGTTAAAAAGAGCAGCATCGGCATGCTTTTCACGTCGTTTGGTAGAAATCCACGCGCGCGTTCTGCAAAAGCACCATTTGCATGCATATCGTGTGGTTTTGCAGAAAACTGCGTCCGCGTCTACCAAAAGATGCATGCGCATGCTTAAAACGCGTTTGGCACAAATCCATGTGCGGGTGCTAAAAAGAGCAGCATCGGCATGCTTTTCACGTCGTTTGGTAGAAATCCACACGCGCGTTCTGCCAAAAGCACCATTTGCATGCATATCGTGTGGTTTTGCAGAAAACTGCGTCCGCGTCTACCAAAAGATGCATGCGCATGCTTAAAACGCGCTTTGGCACAAATCCATATGCGGATGTTAAAAAGAGCAGCATCGGCATGCTTTTCACGTCGTTTGGTAGAAATCCACGCGCGCGTTCTGCCAAAAGCACCATTTGCATGCATATCGTGTGGTTTTGCAGAAAACTGCGTCCGCGTCTACCAAAAGATGCATGCGCATGCTTAAAACGCGTTTTGGCACAAATCCATGTGCGGGTGCTAAAAAGAGCAGCATCGGCATGCTTTTCACGTCGTTTGGTAGAAATCCACACGCGCGTTCTGCCAAAAGCACCATTTGCATGCCTATCGTGTGGTTTTGCAGAAAACTGCGTCCGCGTCTACCAAAAGATGCATGCGCATGCTTAAAACGCGTTTTGGCACAAATCCATGTGCGGGTGCTAAAAAGAGCAGCATCGGCATGCTTTTCACGTCGTTTGGTAGAAATCCACACGCGCGTTCTGCCAAAAGCACCATTTGCATGCCTATCGTGTGGTTTTGCAGAAAACTGCGTCCGCGTCTACCAAAAGATGCATGCGCATGCTTAAAACGCGCTTTGGCACAAATCCATGTGCGGATGTTAAAAAGAGCAGCATCGGCATGCTTTTCACGTCGTTTGGTAGAAATCCACACGCGCGTTCTGCCAAAAGCACCATTTGCATGCATATCGTGTGGTTTTGCAGAAAACTGCGTCCGCGTCTACCAAAAGATGCATGTGGCATGCTATAAACGCGTTTTGGCACAAATCCATGTGCGGATGTTAAAAAGAGCAGCATCGGCATGCTTTTCACGTCGTTTGGTAGAAATCCACACGCGCGTTCTGCCAAAAGCACATTTGCATGCATATCGTGTGGTTTTGCAGAAAACTGCGTCCGCGTC